>NC_054540.1:52351053-52596053 GCF_017654505.1 Polyodon spathula
CTTTAGGTGTTAGGTGAACCCCTAGCAAAAAGTGTGACAGATGTAAAAAAGGAAATCATCACAGTCCTCAAGTAGCCTCTAGTTTGTGTGATACCAGAATTCAGCACTAGATGGTGCTGTGCAGTATCGTTTTTGGGCACTGCTGGAAAAACGATACTGTTCTCGAAACGATACGATTCTCTTAACTTCACAACTTCTGTCCTTATAGGGACTTTTGAAAAGTACTGACAACAAACAACTGTGATAAAGATATAGTTTTATTTTCTTATGCAGCATCATCATAATACAAATGTACACAGCTTTTATAGTTTTTTGTTAATTGTTTATTTAAAGCTCCCATAAGGATAAAGCCATAATGAAAAAAACAGGGGTGGGGGGGGGGGGGAACTTGTGTTTGAAACTTTTGATTTTTGTGAGTATGGTGCTTGCTGTCTACAACTCTAGTGTAATAGAACCACTCAGTAATTTAACAATTCGGTTCACTGTTTATGCTTCTTGATGCTGTTGATTGTAGAAACAGGACATCCAGAAAGTTTGGGGTGTATCAGTTACCCAGTGTTGTTAACTCTGCTGTGTTACTTTGGGTTAAGCCAAGAGAATGACAGCAGAAAGAATTCCTTTCACAAGTAGCATTTGCAAGGTCATGTCCTAGATGATCAAAATATACCGTACAACTATGGACTAGGTCTGTGGGGAGGACAGAATTTTGGGGCTTCATTTTTAAATTACAACTTCCACTGTCACCATATCACAAACTGCTATTCCCAGGAGGCTTCTGGAAGACTGAAACATAGGTATACAAAGCAATGCAGAGCTGGGTGGTCCCGTTAAATATTAGAAGGTTGAAATGATTTTATTGATATACATAGTGAATATGTTTTCAAAGATACATTTTTTAAAAACACTGAACACTCGGATGGTTAAGAAATTGCAGCCCACATGTTGAATTTAGTACAGCTAGGGCCAAATGTTTTGCATCACCCAATAGAATGATCTCATTTTGGTTCATAAAGTCGAATGAAATCTGCTGAATAACGTTAATCAAGGTATTGAAATTCACATTGCTTTGTAATTTTCCATATACTTAATGAAAAACTGACAAAAATGTAAAAATTTGACATTTCAAAATCTAACATGAAATACTGTACTACTATTATGGCTTCGAGTAGACTTTTGTTATATAATTTTGTAGTTGCTTTGATTATATGTTAAATTTTTTATTTATTTATATATATATATATATATATATATATATATATATATATATATATATAAAATACATACACACAAAGGAGCAGCAGTGCAGCAATTATACGTAAAATATTTGCAAACCAGAAGTGAATTTAGCCTATTTGCCATATACAAAGTTACACATGTAATATAATAAACATGCTTTCTCCATTCAAAATAAATAGGTCACTTGTATATTTTGTGTAATACATATATCACATTTTATTTTATCTTATTAATGTTTTTTTTCCACTAAATTTTCTAGAAAATGGTTTAGGCTATCCAAAATGAAAGGTATAAAATAGTTTAAATACATTTATATACATGTTATCTGCTCAGCAGTTGTGTGTGTGTGTGTGTGTTTATTCTGAAAAGGCCTGCATAATTTGAGTTAATATTAAAAGAACAATATTATAACACATATAGCCCATACCTATTATATTGTCCCCACAGTCGTTCACAGCCTGTCACTTAGAAAAACAACATGTTTGTCCAAGTCTCAACATGTGTCTAGACTGTTGATTTAAAGAAAACAATTACAAATGTGAAATAAATCTGGATAGTTTTGTATATGAACAGCAATCACTGATTTGATCAGGGCTAGGGCTGTTTATGGAACAGGCAGGCGGGCACATCTTAACTCTGCAAACACTATACATATGGTTAACATTCCTACATTTTTTGGTAAAAAACTGCCTGACAATTAGAGAAAATTTAATAAGCCAATTCAGTTTTCAACCAAAAACCTAAATGCCGGTGTTGTGTGCTAAGGTAGTTAAGGACTTTTTTTTTTAAGCATTTGGCCTAATTTCGGAAGTGATTGTTAGCAATTACAACTGATTCAAGGAATATTTCCTTAATGGTAACCAAAACATCCAGTCTGTTTGGGGAGGTTTTAATAAGGAAAAGCGGAGCTCGACCTGGGCTATAACAGGAAACACATTTTCTATACACACTGGGATGAAACAATCCCAGTTTTGTGTTTTATTTTGCAGAATAAAACGAGATAGAGACATTTCCTGTCTTTAAAAACATAATTAAAGCCAGATAATCAATGTTAAACTGACAGGACCAAAGTCAAAATGTAAATCATTAAAATGCAAATGCTTTAAACAATACTAAACCACTACTAAATAAAAAAATCCCCAAAAGAACAATTATTTTGAACAATTCATTATTATCACAATTTAAAAGATTCCAATCGTTTTCCCTACGTTTTACGAGTAACCCTCAAGCCATCTATTAATGAACGTTTATTTCACAGTGCTCCAGTTTTGGTGTACAATATGCACCAGAGATGAATAGCTAGGTGAATCGGTAAATAAATAAAGGTGTTTTCTTTCAAGCAAATCAAAATAATTTAATAAAGGAAAAAGAAAACAAAATTATAAATGTATTGTGAATTTTATGCAAATCGGTATGTGTTAGTTTTGGAGTGTATATATACTTTCTTTATGTCGTTTGGTTTTATTGATAATGACATGCTTCTTCGTCTCTCCGTGTATGTACGTTCAGCTACTATAAAAAGAAACTGGGTTGGTATCTTAGCAACAGCAAAACCAATAATAAACTGTAGAATATGCATGCAATACATAAGTCAAGATTGTATCACTATACTGTCCAAATACCACATATGAAACTAACTTCTTCAGGTAAACACAACTGCTGTTTGTTACATCATTCTGTTTTGTGATTTTTAAAAACAATTTTAATAGGGCTTTTTAAAAGGTTTGTTTTAATTGTTTATGTAAACGGGTCTATTTCAAGTTAGATAATAAAATCATGCTTCATAATGGCCCAAGCTTCGCTTGCTATTATTATTTTTAAAGGAAAGGGAAGAATAGACTTACATTTTTGTTTTGGTTTTCAGAAGGAAAAAAAAAACTGTGTTACCTGCTTCCTTTTAATGTCAAATAAAACTTGCATTTACTCGGGAAATGCTAGCTTCAAGCGAGGTGGATTAAGTTTTACAAAAAGAAAAGAAAATATTTTCCCAGATGGCTCTAGTTAGCGGGAATATGCCACTAAATCATTCTTCTTGTAGAAGCAATCATGCTCAAAATGTATGCCAGTTACAAGCTGGGAGTATAAGTAATGTATCAAGTCAAATTCATTACTATAGGCTCGTTTAAATCCAGGAATGGTTCAAAATACTAGCACTCGAGGTGCTAGCAAATACCGTGGAAAATCTACATTTTAACAATGTCTTAAACATAGGGCTATATAAGAGGTTATATATAGGTTACAATATAAAATACAAGCACAAGAAGAAGAAGAAGAAGAATGTTAAAAAGTATGACGTTTAGGTCTATAGTCTCCTGCAATTCCACGAGTCATTATACCAACACGTCATAAAACGGATAGCATGGAGTATCTTTTTCATGTCTTCACCAAGATCCCCAAGGAAGAAACGCAAGGCTTTCTTGGAAAAAAAAAATCAAAGCACCTGCGCAGGAACTAAGGGGCAGCAGCATGTGCATTCGCATCCGAGTTTGTGACAGGTATGACGAATATTAGCCCGTGTACCTGTCTCTGAGCGGGGCACGACCAATTATTCTCAATCTGCAGTGGTGCCGCTACAATGTGTTGGGTATAACTCAAGCTTCTACATTACATGCCAGTTTTATGAAATATTGCAGATGCCATACTGTACAGCAAGCAGATTGTAAGCCTATTTTTACTATGTTGTAAACAGTACAAAAACCTTGTCAACACCAAATAAATGCAGAAAGGGCCTTAGTGGCCTATTGATTTCTAATTTGACCTAACATGATGCGAAATGTCCTTTCGTCGAGCCGTACAGCGTTATATAGGCCTAATGCAATGTATTAAAAGACCAAACAGAAATGTATGCTAACAGAGTGTTCAGTAAGGTCTCTATTCTCGTGGTTTAGGCGCTATTTACGCGCTGGAAGAAGGGTTCACACCCAAAGGCACTAAATTATTACAATACTGCTGTATTTGTGAGTATAGAGTACATTTTGCAAAGAGAGAGTTAACTGTGTTTGATCATTTGACTCAAATGTAAAATGTATTATGTTTCGAGTGAATTTACTTTATAAATTGCACAATGAATTTGAAAACAGTGCTGAACAAATAGCTGGGCTTGTATTACTATAAACATCTGGAATCGGTGATGCCCCTCGTTTATAAAAGTAGAAATTGTTTATTTAAAACATATTTTATGAGGAGAAGACCTCCTTCGGATCCTGTATCTCGTTTTCATGAAAGCCGTGGCAGACTTCAAATAGATTCCTATAGGGAATAGATTCACACAATAACATCAGAAAACAACCGTTCAAATGATCTGCTATATAGAAAGCGACCTTCTCAAGCAGTAATATTTTTTTTTTTTTTTTTAAGTAATTATAGAAAAATTATTTATGGTTATAAATGCAAGTTCTTTGAGTTAGTTATTTTACGTCTGGTATTTGTTTGTTTGTTTAGGCATAGTCCTATACCAAGAGACTATTAAAACTTTACGCTTTTGGGTAATATGAAGATTAGACCATTAACATCTGTATCCAATGAAAGTTCATTACTGTAATGCTCTATTAGTATGCACAAAATAATTTATCTTCTGTTGCAAATGGGTCGTTATTTAAGGGCTGTGTACACAAAACCCCACATCTAAGCGACTGTGGGCCAAGTAAGAAAATACATTATTGCTTTCACACTAAATGGACAAGCTAAATAACAAATTAAAACAACGGTATATTCTAACTATGAAATCCTGTGGTTAAATCCCTTTTTTCAGTAAACATACTCCATACTCCCAAATGATCTATGTTCTGTACCCCATACGTTTCTAATAAAATGTATTGTTGGCTATGTATTTTGGGAGAAGCGGGAAAAAAAATAAATAATGCAATTGGGCTTCTGTTATCAGTGGTTTGTAAACAATAATAGGGTGTATTGTTGTAAAGAGCAAATTGCGTTTTTTATATACTTGTTTTCTTTAAATGTGTTGGTTTATATTTGTAGTTTATGTTTAATATTCCTGTCATATAAATTATATTCTTAAACAAGGAGAAATATACATTCACTACATTAATACAATTTATGAAAGAAAAAAAAATTATATAAGACAAACGCAATTTGCTTTAAAAGTTAATTTAACATGTGTTTACAGAATACAAACTCATATAATGTAATTGCCAAATACGTTCTTTTAATTTTGTAAACACATCAAATACTTCGTTTTATTTCATTCCGGTGACGTCTACTGCATATAAAATAAAACAATTGAGAATCATTACATTCATGCATCACGTAATCGGGGAAGTAATGGAATTTCGCTACTTGTTAAAAGTCTGTTGCGTGATTCGTTGCGATATATTTTCCTTCACTTTTTTCTCCGTTGCTTTTGTGTCTCGAGCCTTGTCAAGTGTCAGTAAAGTTTCTTCTTTCCAAAATAAACACAGGAGACTGTCTGATCCGTGGGGGGAGTCCTTCCCTGCAACAGTATCTCTCACAACCCCTCGCATTTCCCAATTAGGGATCTCCCGATTGACACTGAGGGCAGGTCTCTTCTTTTTTAGGAAAATGGATCAGAGATTTAAAACTGCTTCCTGCGAAGGGGTGCCTTGTACATTGTAAAGGACTTCACAGAAGACCTGCAGGTCTTTCCTTGGGAAGGCAGTGAAGCGGGGAAGCAGGGGCTGTGCGCACGGAGATTTCGTACATGATTTTCAGGATCGGGCTGGTTTGTCGTGCTCTAGTATAAGGACCCTGGACCCGAGGATGGCTTTGAGCTCCCGGGCTCACGCTTTCTCAGTGGAAGTCTTGGTCGGGAACCCATCAAAGAGGAAAATTGAGGATTGTAAAGAGGAAAAACGTACTAACGATACTTTGGAGCAGGAAGAAGAAAATGTTCCATGTGCAAAGATTGAAGCAGATGAACTTGGTTAGTAATTTGGGATTGTGCACGAAATACCATTTAAAACGTTTTCAGAGAACAGCGAAGCCTAGATACAAATAAAATAAAAATGCAATATACTTACATTTTAAACTAGCTTGCGGCACCTGCGACTTTCCGTAAACTTTTTTTTTTGTAAAGATTAGTCCAGGTTGCATTCTACATCATTATAATACACACACACACACACACACACACACACACACACTTTGACATTGCAGATGTATTCTAAGCTTTGTTACATTATAATATACTGTAGCCTGTTAGTTATACATTAGGGTTAGGAAACATAAAGTAACACTGAAACAAAGTTTTTAAAAAAAATGCAGCAACAAGTTTAGCATGCTAATTGAAAACGTCGAGCTTTGAAGAAAATATTGTTGCATAATATAGATGTACAATAGCTTAAACATGCCAAGTTTTAAAGATTGCGACTATGTTTATATTAGAAGCTACAGGTGTAACATCACAGTAATAGATTGTATCCCCCTTTTATTAAATTGAACAGGAAAACGAAGTAAACTGGACTCTTTAATTCGGAAATCCCCCGGGGTTGAAAAGTCTGGTTCTGAGAACGATATTCAAGTAGGATTACAGGGCTCGGACCTGTGGAAGAGATTTCACGAGATTGGAACAGAGATGATCATTACGAAAGCCGGGAGGTCAGGACCATTAAAGAGGTTTTATTAGCACTAGAGCGACTTGCGTAAAAGCTTCTCTCTGTTTTTTTTTTTTTTTGATTTACTTGAATTTATTCCTCAAAAATATATTATATATATATATATATATATATATATATATATATATATATATATATATATATATATATATATATATATATACGTTTTTTCTTTTTTGTAAAAATGATTGAAGTATAAATCGCTTGCAAATGGTCATTTAAAATGTAATCTTGCCTCTAATTGGGAAGAAGATTTGATTAATCTTCCCTCTTCTTTGTTTCCTCGGTAAAATAATAATTTTAGACACTATAGCTTGTTAAATGTTTAAGCAGACCTGGTAAATACCTGGTTTAAAAACAAACATGAAATGGTACTATTTCATAATGCTATTTAAGTGCAGTTTTGAGGATTTGACACCGACTTGTGAATTTGTTGTAGGAGGATGTTCCCTTCTGTGCGAGTGAAGGCGAAGGAACTGGATCCCTTTAAACAGTATTACATAGCAATGGACATTGTCCCTGTGGATTCCAAAAGATACAGGTAAGAGCGCTCACATAACTCTGAATGTCAAACCCAATAAACGTGTATGATGTTGAACATGAGTCGCGCCTAACCACAGATATTGTCGCACGTGTAAAGCATCATATAATGCATACAAAATACACATTAAATTAAAAAAAAAAAGATTTTGCATGGAGCACAAAAAAGGGTGGAGACATAGCTGTGTTTTTTTTTCTTTTCAAACAAACATCCCTTTTTGATAAGGACATTTTTTATGTGTATGATCTTGTTATGGTTGATTTTGGGGCGCCGCGAAGTGTTGGGATTTGTGACACAAATTATTGTACAAAGGAAAAATAAATATTATTGTCTGGCAGAAACACACAAAAAAATGGAAACTTTTTGTATGCCGTTAAATATTGGACGGTTTTAAAACAAATGTTACATTGTACCTTTTTCATGGGTAAAACTCATAAAATGATAGACAATTAACGATAAAAAAAAAAAAAAACATTGAACGTGCGCAAAATAATAGAGCTTCACATAGTTTGATACTTTTAAGGCATACAAAAATATTAGGTGTTGGTAACATAAATATGAAATCATAAGTGTAGTTCTTGGAAAACAGTTAGGAAACACATTGAAAAACAACTGCACAGTCTTTGAAAGCAAATGCGTTTAAACGAAATAAACCTGCACTGCAACGAGAGTACTTTTGTTAGATGAAATATAATAGTGATTATTCCCCTCTCATGCTAGTTCCTAACTCATTCCTTCTCTTTCAAACAAGGTACGTGTACCATAGTTCGCAGTGGATGGTAGCGGGCAACACCGACCACTCCTGTGTAACGCCCAGGCTGTATATCCACCCAGACTCTCCGTGCTCTGGGGAGACTTGGATGAGGCAGGTCATCAGCTTCGACCGGGTTAAACTCACCAACAACGAGATGGACGACAAGGGCCATGTAGGTGTGCACTCTGTGCTCTTTCTGTTCTCTGGAGACTCCTGCTCACGGGCCACCTGTTTCTATCGCCAGTGACATTCTTTTTGAATGACAACTCCTAGTAGCCTACATTTCTTTGGCGACTCTGCCAAGCTCACTGCAATGTTCAAACTTGATTTAATTTAGGTTACATGTGAAGTTTAAACGTGTATAGGCTATCCAGTTCTTACAGTTCAGTCAGTTGGCATTTAGGCGATTCATAGTTTCTCTTTCGTCTGTCTTAATTTTTTGTCTGTCCGCAATATAGATGCTAAATGTGTTGTAGTGTGCACTGAAGCCTGCATATGCAGAACGTTTCATCTAAAGTGGGGTCTTTGAGATAGCTGCATAATAAAAGTATAACAACTGAAACTCAGAAGATCTTCAGCAGAAGGGACTACCAGTACCCTAATAATAAACACGCATTGTTAGCCCTAATCAGTAGGATCATAGATTTTAAAACCTTAGTTACAATGTAATTCTTGAAAGAAGTATTTTTGGAACATTGTAGCCACAAAATAATGTTATGATAATTGGAGTTATGAATACTGCATGTTACTGTATGACGGTGATTATAAAGGAACCGTGCCATATTTAGAGTTACAGTTTTGAAGGTGCTCGACGGCAGACAGAGTACTTCTACTGACCGTCCTTAATGTAGTCGGGAATGTTGCAAGCTAAAAATATTGACATACAAATACACTTTGTTATTTGTATTATCCTTATATAAAATACATTAAAACCGTGTTCTGCAAAAGGTCAAGTTGTTCACAGAAATCAGAAGGTGCTGTTCAAATGATAGCCTTCCATTTATGTAAGGCGTGTTTAATAAGTAGGCCATATGATGGTACGGTACTTTGTTATATTAATCACTGTCTACCGTCAACGCCAAAAACGGCTTAGATAAGTGGAACTGACTAACAAGACTGCACGTCTTTACCCTACAATTTAAATAGAGCGTCACAAAAGTATTTTGTAAATAATACTATTAAGAATAATTTGTTTAGCCTAATACTGTCTTCTCCTTTATTTAGATCATTCTGCAGTCCATGCACAAGTATACTCCGCGGGTCCACGTTATCCTGCACGATCCCAGGTTCGACTTGTCCCAGATTCAGTCTCTGCCAGCTGAGGGCGTGACGACATTCTCCTTCAGAGAGACAGAATTCACCACCGTCACCGCCTACCAAAATCAGCAGGTAGGCTATGGAAACAACAGCGTCTCTTTCTCATATTAATAACATGCAATATAGTTTTCTCTTTGTATAAAACTGAATATAAAGTCAACACATTTCAGTCATTGAGTGTTGTTCGTCGTATTTGTATAATTGTATATTTTTAAATCATTCCCACCTCCGCTTTATTACACGGCTAAGAAATACATTTATTTTCTGTGTTAGTAATATGTTATTAATATTACTTTTAGTTCGGTGATTTGCAACACTGGGGGGCCCGCCATATAAACGGTGCTTGCCAGCACTATAAACCGCTCTATGAGAAAAGAAGCAACCCTGAGCATCTATGTTCCGAAGATTGAAAAGAAATTGACTTTAAAGGAAAATGAACTTGGCCTCCTTACTGGTCACAGACCGCCAGCTCTTTCCATGAGCTTCATAGCTACAGTCCCGCCAATTATCTACCAGGCAAATCAACAGCATGCACTAATGCTGAGTTTGAGCTAACTGCTTTTTGATATTCTTGATGACTGCTAATCACCGTCGTGTCCAAGCTTCAGTTGACTTGTATCCCAGCCAGGGTTTAGAACGATACAACCAATATAGTTTCCCATCATCATTCTGGCTACCCAGCGGCTTGGTGTACAGCTGAGATATGGGTGGTGTCACACGATGCGACCAGTCTTGTGTGAGATCATTAACTCACAGAATGTGTATAAAGAAACCATCCTTGTGAAGAACAAAGTGACAGGAAAGTATGCTGGCTGGGTGCATTTCCGTTTTATTTTTCAAAGCAGCGCAGGATTTTGTTGCTGGAGGCTCTATTCCAAGTTTACAGTACAGCTGGGATGAGGCACATGGTCAACCACTGAGTAATAAAAACAAGCGCTTCCCATAGAGTTTTATTATACTTGCATTTTGTTATTTGTAAAACATATGGACACTATACTGTACTATATTGCGTTCCAGAAGCTAATACCTCCTTATTTGTACTTTTTAATTTTTTTTTAATTAGATCACTAAACTAAAAATAGACAGGAATCCCTTTGCCAAGGGTTTCAGAGATCCTGGAAGAAACAGGTAAATTATGTTTAAATATACCTTTTAGCTTTTTGATGCAGTGGGTTTTAATGCTTTAAAATGTGTAGCAACTAAAGTTTTTAAAAAAGGGCTTTCAACAACCCTTTTATTGCATAATGCTACTGTCTCCCTTTGAAGAAACTGATTCACAGGTATTAGAATCCCAATGTATTTTGTGCCTAGATGTTGATTGCCAAGACTGGAAACAGTTTTATTATTATTATTATTATTATTATTATTATTATTATTATTATTATTATTATTATTATTATTACTTGGAGTGAAGTTGCTCTTCTTCTCTCTCATCAGGGGTGTACTTGATGGTATCCTGGACACCTATCCCTGGAGGTCCCCTCTGAGGTTTGACTTCAAGCCTTTTGATGTGGAGACCCAAGGTAAGGAAGACTACTGCAAGAAAAAGAAAATATTTCAATGAAGTCCCTTTTATTGATAATGTATGATTAGGGAACCACTTTTTATTGAAACTGATAACTTTGGTTATATTACTAACATTTCTCTCTTCTAGGAGGAAGCTCAAGTTCCCCCTCCAGCTGTGGGACCCTTTCCCCTCTGAATGGGCTGCTCTCTCCCTCCTGCTCTCCTCCATCTTTTCTGCTGTCTCGCAGCTCTTTCGGGCTGCCCTGCTCAGACAGCCTGGGTCTACCCCTCTGCTACAAGATGTGTTCCCCCACGAGCAGGGTAAGGACCCGGCCTTTCAGCCTGCCTGGCCACGACAGGCTAAATGGCAGCAGCTCCCCAGGGTTGCCAGCGCTGAACGACTTCCCCTTCCTGTCTTCACTGGGCATCACAGCAATGCGGAGCGGGAAGGGAGGGGAGTGTAAGGGGCAGTGTCTCCAGGGCTCTCCAGGCTCTCCGCACCAGCCTCATCTACACAGGGTGCACCCGTCAAGCAACCTGGTTCTCCCTCCCTTGCCTCTCCAGCACATCCCTGCTCCCCTGCCCTCTCTCTACAATCTCTACGGCTACAACCTGCCAGTGGCATCAAGGCTAGCCGACATGACAAGACATTTTAAACTTGCCGAGAACAGTTCTGCTTCTTCCAGAGATGAACGATTTGCTCAGGTGTCTTGGCACTCCACAGTCGACCACTGTCTTTGAGAGGTATTCCAGGAACTACAGGGATTAATATATATATATATATATATATATATATATATATATATATATATATATATATATATATACCATGCAATAAATTGACAACCTCAAAATAATTCTTCTATTTTACATACCTGCCTGCTCGGTCCTACTTGGTGCCCCTTATACACTCTTACTTAGCCATACACAATGACAACATTTGCTCTAGCGTTTTGTATACATCCACCAGGAGTAGAGTGTTACAAGAGGAATGCATTAGTCATGATGAATAGGACGTTTCATATACCAAGCTGCTCTAACTTATAGCTCAGGTGGAAAGACATTTAAAAAGTGTTAATAAGGTGTTTTTATTTGAACGTAAAGGAAAAATACACATTGTGTACATTTTATTATGTGCTTTTAAGGACAGGGCTAGGGGTAATAATTTGAATCTGTTCACATATCCACACACTTTTTAATAATTCTGTACTATATAAATTATATCTATGTTTAAAATTTAAACTACAAACTATGCTTTGTAGTTGTCAAAGTTATGTATTTTTATCTTGTATGTAAGTATGTAAAAAAAGACTATATAATCATCTTGTAATGCACTTGATCTGAAAAAATGGACTGTAAATATTAATATTCATGGATAAAACATGTTATACTGTTAAAAGACATTTCTACCTTATTTCACTATCAGGCTTTTGAATTGGGGTTTCCTAATTATGTTTTGCAGCCAAGATATGCTAGAGATTTCTCCATATTATGCTAATGAGTGTGTATAACTGGAATTTCTTTGCACACACCTATATTTGTAATAATGTACAGCCCAAACAAGGGACCAGCCCGGTCAAACTTGCAAGAGTAGAATAAATGACACCTTAGTGTGACCTACAGACATACTCTATGAAGGTGCCCTGTTCTACTGTTGGCAATTGCCAGCTGCTCTATGGCACATATCTGTTACTGGGTTCTGAATGGAGCAGAGTCAGGTTTCTGCAGAAGTGAAAAAATAATAATATAGACCACTCAGCGCTTCAACTATTGCTTTTTCCGGTGTGCCAGAAGTAAGCTTTACAAGAACTTTACAAAGATCCTGAAAGACTAGGGAGCAATTTACACAACTGCCTAGTGCCGCAAGCTGGAGAAACACCAAGCACTGAGCAATAAAGTGGCCAGGACTGAATGGGATGAAATCCATGGGGTTCCAGGAATATTTTCGTCCCAGATAAGTCTAACCTTTTCTAAAAGTTCAGGGCCGCAAAACACACAGGCAATCCATGTTATTTGTTCTTTTACTCTCATCAAAGGAATTTTTTTTTTTTTTAAGGTAGAATGCGGGAGAGCGCAGCAGGTTAGTGCACATTTAATATCCTATGGTTGGAATTAACAAGGATTTTAAAGCAGGTGCAATAGCCAATGCAACAAATGTAACTCTCTTAAGAAACTACTCAGAACACCAATGCTTTAATTGTTCCTTCTAGAAAGTAACCTGTGTCTCACTACTTTATATAGATCCCATTTGATTATTCCTCTCTGAAAATGCATTTCTTTAAAAGATGGACCTTCAGAGTGATGTTTAAAACATTACTGCATTCATGTGTACTATGTACAGTGCTTATGGACAAAAACACTGGATAAATATGCAATGTGAAAAGAAAATGGTGCACTGTAAAAAATACAAGTGTCAACACCTTTTATAGATAATGGTTAACAAAAAATGAGTGCTTCCTAAGTTAAGAGGCTGTGTGGTTCAGTGGTTAAAGAAACAAGCCTCTAACCAGGAGGTACCTGGTTCAAATCTTAGCTCAGCCACTGACTCGTTATGTGACCACAAGCAAGTCACTTAACCTCCTTGTGCTCTGTCTTTTGGGTGAGATGTTCTTGCAAGTGACTGTAAGCTGATGCATAGCTCACACACCCTAGTCTCGTATCTTGTAAAGTGCTTTGTGACGGCAGTCCACTACGAAACATGCTATATAAAGATTATTATAATTGAACAGGAGTATCCTTGGAGCAAAGGTGTGAAAAGACTGAAGACAGGGACACTGTAATAAGCTTTGGTTTTGGAAGGAACTCTGGCACCACTTTAGAAACCCTCACTTCATAGAAAGAGTTCTTCTGAAAACATTCATTAGGGTATACCATTCCCACACTGACACGAAGACAAACTGGGGGAGTTCAACAAATGAATGTAAAAAAAGAATAACCATTTTGAGTGTTACTTGCGTTTTATATGTGCAAGGTCAATGTCTGCACACTTCAATGAGACATTGTGTACATTTCTTCTTAATCTGAGACAGCATGTTAGTGGTATAACAAACCAGAGGAAACATACTTCACACAGTTCTGTAACAGAATATGAGATTCGCTTAAAACACTAAACAGAGACCTGCAGCTCTCACCCCCTTATGGGGCACTTAGCGAAAACACTAAGCAGACACTGGAAGCTAGCCTAGTGGGGCGCAGACTCACAAATTGTTTGATCTAGTGCTGTGCGCACTATTCACATGTGAATTACTGTATAAACAATACTGTAGACACAGTACTGTACATAAGGGTGTTTGACTGCATGCAGCACCTAACAATCATTTGTTTTCTTTTATTGACAGACTATGTGTAGCAGCTACTTGGGTCCAGGAACAGGTACATTACAATATGATTCCACAATCACCAAATGAGTGTCTTTGTATTCAAAACTGATCACAATCGTTAGTTTTAACTGAGTCTAAACTCTGTACTGCGTGATAGGGCACTGTGGTTGGCTGGACAAATACATTCTCAGGAAATATTTTTTGATTAACTATAAAAGTTTGGCTGTTACTTGCATTTGAAAATATGTTTGCCTTGTGCTGTCAAAATTGTGCATTATTTTGTCCAAACAGCAATCAACGGTATTTTTATGCTTGGCTCCAGTGGGTAGCTGTGCCGGTTAGGTATTTATATTTCATAGAAAGTTATGCAATTTGTTAGCTTTGGATTAGTTAAAGGGGTAGACATATCAAACTTATGTGTTTAAAGCTTCTCAGTGGAATCTTTGAAACAGGGATGTTATGTATTAGTAGAATTAGTGAACCCGGTGATTGACGCAAAGTTCTGAGACGATAAGTTACATCAACAGATAAACAAACACGGTCTTTGTGAACAGAGTGCAAGCCAGACTTCAAGCTAGAGCTGTGCGCCTGCCAACCGCACGCATCGTGTTTTAATAAAGACTGTTTGAAAGAATAGGGCACGCATGATTGTTTCTTTATGTTTCAAATTTTTTACATGTTTTTGAAAAGGTTTTAAAAAAAAAAAAAAAATTGAAGTGTACCCTTAATGTTAAAAGAAATGAAATGCTTTGAAAAGAATAAGACCTCACGTAAAGCATTCCTATTACATTTTTTTGAAGTACGGCTCCCATCCAGCATGATTAAGTTACTAAGTTATGTTTCAGCGTCGCACAATTCAAGAAGAAACTGGTAAATTATATATAAGAGTAACATTCTACCACAATGTGCATTTACTATTCACTGGTTTGGCTGAGAAGTGTTATAATGATCGCATTGGTATGGTTTTCTTTGGGCCCGCATACATCGCCCAATATAATTACCTCGCTACAGCCTGATCTTGCTAACCTTTAAAAATAAATATTTCCTTGCGAGTACAAAACGCCTGCAGACTTCTCCCTCGAGGCGAGTTTCTCTCACTCTTGCGATAGACGCACGTCATCCCAATAACAGCCATTCATTACAGTAAATAGCAGGAAAGAACATAATGGCCCAACATCGCGAGCATTCTGTTGAAGATTGGAAGGACATTTTTCAAGCAGGTGCAGATTTTTGTCCACTTTTTTTTTTTTGCAATTCATTCTGAAGGTTTAGAAATGCCTGCAGGCTGGAGTTTACAAACAGTGACATGTTCCTGCACAAAACCAGTTAATTGTCAAAAGTATATAAAATCAATTCAAAAGTAATTGGTTGTGCTCTGATAATCACGTGTCAACAATATGCACGTGTCTAATCAATTTTATTCTCCCGCTCCCCCTTGTGACTCCGCTTCTACTCAAGTTAGATCCACCTGTCGTTTTTGTGTGTTTCTGAAGCGCTTTCTTGAAAGGGGCCGGCGCGCATTAAACTGGTAATTTCGTTTCCTGTTTCGGTGACGCACGCTATTTCTCACTCAGTGCGTGTATGGTTTTTATTACAGACTCTCCACGTGCTTAATTTTAAACCCTGGTAATTCATGTGCCAAAAGAGACGAAGATTGAAAGTAAATTGCAATTAACACATATGCATTTACAACGAGCAACTATTATTATTATTATTATTATTATTATTATTATTATTATTATTATTATTATTATTATTTTGCTTGTGTGTACATAATCCTTGATATTATCTAGGTATCTAAAGAAATGTAAGATTAAGTTGGGTGGATTTTGCTTCAAGTGGCAGGATAAAATCCTGAACACAGAAGTGCTTACCAGGTGTGGCATGAGATGTGCAGAGGCTTACCTGATGAGGGCACAGCTGTGCTATTCTAGCCATGTCATCTACATGCCAGATTGAATTCCCAACCAGATCTTTTTTGGCCAGTTGTCCGAAGGCAACAAGCGTTGCAAAGACTCATTGAAAGCAACATTGGAAAAGTGCAGTATAGACCACAACTTTGAGGACTTTTAAATACACTTAATTGGTGTCTCCTATGCCATCATGGTCTGGCTGAGTTTGAGGAGAAGAGAATTGCTGACCTCATGGAAAAGCATAGACGAAAGAAGGCTATTCCCGCTGCAACTTACTGTTGTCCAGTCTGTGATCATCCGTGTGATCTTGAGCTGGACTCTCCACACAGGTACACAGTCATCCATGGGACAAAAAAACTTGGTTGACCCTTGGTGGTGGACATACCATGAAATGACTCTAGTATCTGTATAGTAACACCAGCTAGCTGCTTTAAGGAAACGTGGAAACTCATTAAATTATGACAGTACAGATTTTAGATTTAATTGCTGATCTTTGCACATCTTTTTTAATGGAAAGCTATAATACAGATAAATACTATTCATGCTACCAGTCACAAAGTTTAAATAACACACACACACACACACACACACACACACACACACACACACACACACACACACACACACACACACACACACAAATATACAATGTTTTATTATCGGCAGGCCAATAAGAAAAAAAAACAATAACTATGCAATCTGAATTCATTCATATAAAAAAATTACTCAGGTTACATTGAACAAACTTGCATGTGTTCATCTAATAATGTATTGTTTTCGTCACTTTTGCTGCCTTATATGTAACATATCATTAAATGGAAACACTTAGGCCAGGATTAATGTTACACAACAATAATAAACAACAACAATGATTGAAGAAAGATTAATTTATATATATTTGTTTTCTCTGTGCTGGTTTGAAACACAGAGTGGCTCATTTTGTAAATGCATTCTGATAGCTGGGAGAACAATCATAAAGGTCTGACACCAATCCCTCCATCCACCAGGTGTCGCTAGTAAAATAACCTACAGTACTCTAGGGGAAAAAGCTGGTGACAGGAACCAACTAAAGTGCAGATTTCAGCCCACAATTTAAAGTTTGTCAATAGTTAGGATCAATGGCAGCACCAGGGGCAGCTACTACCAGAGTAGTGATATAACACATTTTCATGTTTTGTCATACTAATGCAGACTGGTGACCTATACATTATGTGCTAATGTATCCTACTAGGCCTACTGCACATTTGTTCCATATCATTTGTGTTGCCATTGTTGGTAATTTAGTGATCTGCTAATGGCATTGCAAAGGAGATACGCTGCTATAATAATGATATTGGAATTTAAACATTTCTGTGAGTGTCTGCCCTCACAGTTGCTTTTCATAAAAGGCTGCTGTTTCTGAAGACGTTTAGCAGTAAAACGATTATTGAAATCCAAATAAACAAAGGTCCACTCTTCTGGTCTCAGTCGCAACTGACCCTCTGAGATGTGCTATTTAGTTTGAAAGGGGATGCCAGCGTTTAGCAGTAGACATATGCCAATCACTTGGCAGCTGAGGAAAATACGCTGGTGTACACACAGCAGGCCCGTTGTCCTGGCGCATTGCATGAGGATTGATCCACAGATGTGCTGCATGGCCCAGGGCTGAAAACACAAACCTGGGGACTTAATGGCTGAGTTACAGGCAGAACCCCACCGGCTGCAGCTCTGAAACCTGCAGTGGAACTGACTGAGCTCAGGGGTTCTCTTTCACTTTAGCAATAATAATAAACACACATTTCAAAGTTATACACTGGGATTATAATTGTATGTTTATGGTAACTTTGGAACTAAATGGAAAATGATAGTGTTCTGCCATGCCTGGTTCCATTCTCCACACTGAACCTACTGATAATCCTTTCAGTCGCCTTTGTTTGTACCTGATAAGTCAGATGCAAGGTTTACATGGGCTGTATTTTTTCTGCAAACTCAATAAAAAAGGTTAGTTATTGAGTCAGCTTATAGCATGTGACTGAACTGTGTAAATTTAAAGTAAAAACAGCTGCCAGTAAAATTGAATTATACCAGGCTGGTAATGTGAAAGGCAGTGCAGTTTTACAGATTATTTGGACCCAGTTCTGTTCAGCCCATGGTGCAGATTTATTCTGCTACTAAAGCTCTTTATTTTGTAAAATATAAACCTTGTCCTTCTGTTTAGCTGGTGAACATAATGGCCTTTGTTGACAACCCTCAGTTGACCAAAGTTGTGGTGTTTGTTGTTGTTGTAGGCCTTTGTAAAAACACAGAACACAGGCATAAACAAGAATGATGACAAGCTACTTCGTTACAAACAAACTTGTTTGCATTCTCTTGTTGGCATTCTCTATAGGCACACAAACTTCAAATCTCCACCCTAATACTGGGATGTTATCTTGTATGATTGCCATCTGCAAGCCTGCGTGGCTCACCTGGTAAAGGCTCGACAGCATAGTGTGCAGGGTGAGTCATACAGCCACGGGACTTTCCTGACTCTGCGAAGTGTGGTCTCCACAGGGGATTCCACTGGGAGCGTGCATTGGTCTGCCGGGTCCATAGATTCGGGAGGCACAATTGGCTAGGACATAAGTGATGGAATGTAATTGGACATTCTAAATGGGATAAAACATAGGGTAAATATATTTGGCATACTAAATCTGCATACTCTGCTGCTGCTTGGGAAAGCAAAATAAAAAAACAGGAAGAAAAAAACAGCAAAAAAAAAAGATTTTAAAGCAATATATTGAGAACAGAGGTTAGCCTAATAGTTATTGCTGATTTGTTTTTACAACAAAAATGAAGGTAGAAAATACCAGTACTTGAGATTTAGAAATTAAAATCTAGGTAAATCCTATTAAAAATTATTAAAATCTGGCTCAGTTTAATGTCAGAGCTGGAAGTCTTATTGACTCCACATGGGCCTGTCTAGTCCATTGAACAGCCCCTAGGTCCGCGGAAAATCTGCGAACAAATGAACGGCCTGAAAGGTTAAGTGGCAGTTTGGCAGAGCTGTGTCCTGTGACTGGACTCCTCTGGAGCCTGCATTGAATTACAGGCTTTGAGGGCAAACGGCTCAAGTAACCCGATAGGAAACTGCCAGAACATGTGGCCTGGAGCCGTGCAGCTGTATCAAGTACAGCCGCACAGCCTAAGTGTGCCTTTATTTATGTAGGCTGAGTTTCTCTGCTTGGGGAAATTAAAACATCCTTCGGTTCATTCAGTACAGCCGTGGTGATGTAATAAATGGCCCTCTGCTGTGAGTGAAGCAGCCAGAGTTCTGTGTGTAAACCTCAAATAACTTGGGTTTTAAAGACCCTGCTCATTATATTTGAATTTTTGGGACCATCTGCAAACTTTCAGATATCTATAAAGCTATTAGCATGTGGAATTGCACATATATTTTTTTTCACACTTCCCTTTTTCATGCAGAAAATGATCATTCGATTGTCTAAAGCAACAACCCAACTTCAATACAATACAATACAATGATTACATAATAAATAAATAAACATTGTGTGCATAGCCGGGTAAGTTATGCTTTGGAGGAAATATTCATTGTAATAATCAAACAATCAGTCGTCAGCATGTAAGCTAGTATGTAAAGGTCGACCTTTTTCTTCAGATTATTTCAGGTTGTTGTACAGCTGCCACTGGGAACTCACAATTTTGCACAAGATTTCTTTCATCAGCATTACATCTGAATAATGCCCTACAGACAATCCAGTGGTATGGGAATTTAAGGACAAATGGGCAATTTAATTTAAATTTATATAAAGAAAAAATGGGAGGGGGGGGGGGGGGTCTAAACAGTGACAGACAAACAGATGTGCATACAGGTAAATCAGGATAGACAGATAGATAGATAGATAGATAGATAGATAGATAGATAGATAGATAGATATGCCCCCTCTTTCTCACCCTGTGTCCCCTCTTATCAGCCCCCTCGAAGCTGCAGGTCCCACTGGGGCTTCAATGTTTTATTTTCCAGCAGATTAAGTTCACTTAACACCTCCCAACTTTCCAGCAAATTAATTCTGTGGGTGTGAAAGGGAAGTGAACTGTAGAATAAGCTGTCAGCAAGTCTCTGGGATTGAACAAAGACCAGCAAATGCTTTCCACATTCTAGCCCTGATTGTCAATCAACAGGTAGCAAAGGCTA
Source organism: Polyodon spathula (assembly GCF_017654505.1). Lineage (NCBI taxonomy): Eukaryota > Metazoa > Chordata > Actinopteri > Acipenseriformes > Polyodontidae > Polyodon > Polyodon spathula. Next base: position 52,371,406 of record NC_054540.1, read on the forward strand.
TCCCTGCACTGCTGGTACTTACTCAGGGCTCTGATCTCTTCCACAGGCCTCGCTCTCAACGCACCTTTCAGCAGAGGGGAGTGAAGGGGGCTGAGACCCACAATGTGCTTGCTGGCTAGCATAGGGATTTTTGTGTTCTGGAATTGTAGTCTTGGGCAAGGTTACGTCTCTTAATAAACTCCTGAGTAATGTCAAGAAGGAAAAAAAAAACCTTCTCCAATGTATACCGCACTAGTAGCTACTTCAGTCTGAGCGATAAGCTCTTAAACCAGTCAAAGCGGAAGTTCTTTAGATAGAAGTGTTGAATGCACATCACAGGGCATAGGCTAGCTTGAGGTTTAATAGATTATGTCACAAGGTTATGTCTCATAACAACTAATTAAAAATTAATTCATAAAAAGTTTGAACCTTTTAGGTGAACGTTTCATCATATGTTTCTATTTTGCAGTAAGTGAAAAGAATTGCTGTGCAAGGTTTATAATTGTGAAGAAACACTCCTGGGTCAGAAACAACAAACCTGACTTGTTTATTCTCAGGGAAAATGATCAACTGGCAAACCAGACCCTGAGGTGTTCTATCCCATTGTCACACTCAGAGAAAACAGGATTTGATTGTCCTTGATTGGCACTCAGTTGTGTGGATGATGGTAAATGAGAGTGAGGCACCTTTTCCTGTTGTATAACACACTTCACAGGTTCTATTCTGTTTTATTTAATATCTGCCAACAAAAAACATGTTAAAGGGAACTGCCAAGAAAATCCAGGTATCTGCACACTCCTACTTTTGTGAATGAAACTTTCTGTTTGCGACAGGTTTTTTCTTCACTACGGGCTACAGACATGACGTTTACAAAGATTCTTATTGAGAACGTTTGTGGAACTCCGGACGGCTTTCTTAACTTAAGAGAGTTAACAAAGGAATATCCAAAATAAATAAAGAGGCACTCCATGAATGATTTACTGCTCCCGTTCTCTCACAGCTCCACTGATGCCCTGCACCTACTTTTATGTGCTGGCCTGGGTCAGGCAGACGAGGATGGGTTTCACTCTGGCTGCCTTTCCCATGTGCTGCTGTCATTCCACCCTCCCTTTCTCTGTCTTATGGGATGTACATATGGTGGCCTCATCCCATGCAAGACGTTAATTGATTTCAGGGAGCACCTCCTCACACACATACACATAAACACATTCACCCCTTTTGGGTTCAGCTGGTCTTAAACAGATCACCCACTAAGCCTGCTGTGCACTGTCAACGGTAATTCAATTAGAGCTGCAGAAGTGTGACTAACTGCCCCATGTCAATAACTTTGCCATATGCCTGTCCCCTGTAGGAACTCTCATTATAGAAAGCGGAATCTTTCACTCAAGAACATGGGCACTTCCTGTCCCAGCAGTATGACATGACTGAATAATAGTCTGACTAGTCTTTCAACTATTGTTCCACAGTGGTGAAAGTGACTGGTCATGCTTTGTGTTTTTCAGGCTAGTAAATTGAAGTAAAATCAAGCTCTCCAGCATTTTCCTTTTTTTTTTAAGTTTTAGTATTAAAAATGATTGGAAATGTTGTACAGGGTTGCCAAAACCTTCCATAGCTACAGTGCCTTCCAAAAGTATTGGGACAGTGAAGTCTAAACTGGGATTTTCACTATGAACGCCAATAATAATAATTTCTCCTAAAAAAAAAAATACATGACTGATAAGTACAACTTCTAAGTGTTTTATTTTTAATAAAGTCAATTCAGTTCTACTAACTAGTGAATTAATTAACTAGTGAACTAATTAAACAAATTGATAATGTTGAACCTCTTTATTTTGAAGTAGCAAAAGTATTGGGATAATTGGCTGACAGATGTCTTTTGTTGGTCAGATGTTTGCTGTTGGGCAATTTGGCACTCATAAAAGAGCTGTGAATATCCTATCAACCTGTCTCACTTTGACATCAGTGTTTGGAGTCCGTAGTCGAAAATCAGTATGAAAACCAAAGAACTTCCTGTTAAAGAAAAGCAGGCAATTTTGAAGCTGAAAGAAAAGAAAAACTCAATCAGAACCATAGCATAGAAATTGGGCATACCAAAATCAATAATTTGGAATATAGTGAAGAAGAAAGAAACCACAGGTATAATTATCAATCAGCCAAAGACTGGGTCGGCCAAATACAACATCTGCAGTTGATGACAGAAAAATTATCAGAGCTGTCAGTGAAATCACCAATAACCTCCAGAGTGCAGGGGTGAAGGTATCAAAATCAACAGTTCGCAGAAGACTGAGACAGCAGAAGTACAAAGGCTACACCGCAAGATGTAAACCTCTTATCAGCACCAAGAACAGAAAAGCCATATTACAATTTGTTCGAAAATACAAAGATGAGCCAGGAGAGTTTTTGGAACAAAGTTTTATGGACAGATGAACCAAGATAAACCTTTACCAAAGTGACGGAAAGGTTAAAGTGCGGAGAAGGAAAGGAACTGCAGATGCTCCAAAGAACATCACCTCATATGTGAAGCATGGAGGAGGTAGTGTCATGGCATGGGCATGCATGGCTGCCTCTGGAACTGGCTCACTCGTCTTTATTGATGATGCAACTGCTGATGGCAGCAGCAGAATTCAGAAGTTTACAGAAACATTTTGTTTGCTTATGTAGAAGAAAATGCTTCCATACTTATTGCGATGTGCTTCACCATGCAGCATGACAATGGCCCAAAACATACGGCTAACGAAACCATGGAGTCCATCAGGAGAAAAAAGTGAAAAATCTTAGACTGGTCAAGTCAATCGCCAGATTTGAATTCAATTGAGCATGCATTTTACATGCAGAAGAAAAAATTAAAGTCAGAACAACCCAACAATAGAAAAGAACTCAAAATAGCTGCATCAAAGTCTTGGCAAAGCATCTCAAATGATTACACATAGAGTTTGGTGAGCTCTATGGGTCGCAGACTTCATGCAGTTATTGCCTCAAAGGGATATGCTGCCAAATATTGACTTTTACACCCTGAAAGTTAATTAAAGTGAATGTGTCCCAATACTTACGGTCACTTGAAATAAGTGAGTTGAACACAAAGTAGGTTTTTGTTTTAATATGATCAAATGCATGCATGGAATTACCCAAAAATAAAACATATATTATTGTACTTATTATTCACATTAATCTCATGATCACAAATACAAATTCCTTGACTGTATAGCAAAAATAACAGATTAGATATCCCTGTCCCAATACTTTATGAGGGCATTGTATTTGTTATATATGTGGTTGTCAAACCTGCAATTAACAAAACAAATAGGCAGCCATTACTGCCTACATCAGAATCTAGACTGACAGCAATATACAAAGTAAATAAGGTAATTTTCTCCAAACAACACACTTTGTGGTTAGGAGCTGGAGTAAGTGAATACTACACCCATGACAACACATGCACACACACACATACATATATCAAGATTAGTCATTTTAGCCACCAACAACTACAGTACATCACAAGTCCAGTTCATCCCTAAGCCCCAACACCACCATGCCCCACACACCAACCACTGGCGATGGATTAGGTCCAGATCGTTTCCAAACTCCCAGTATATGTGTTGGGTTGCTCACTGATGAAGCAGGTCCAGGTCATTGCTAAATAACATAGCAACCTGTCTCTGCACTCCAGGTAAAGGGGCTCAGGTTGCCAGGGTGCTAGTTGAGAGAACATCTCCAAATACATAATTAGCACAGTTAGTTAGCCTTTCACCACCACTGTATCATGCTGGCAAATGAGATGTCAGATGGAAGAGAACTTTAAAATATTACAGCCTTACTGGATCAAAATGACAAAAAAATGCTAATAAATAAATAAACAAATAAATAAATAAAAAGATTTTCATTATGCTTCTTAAACTGCTGTGTGATCAGCATGTGATGGCGAAGGCCACAAATCATATTTTCTACATTTGTTGATCATAATTTAGATAGTGGAGGGTTAGAAATGGCCAATAAAAGTGTAGTATACTGCAGGCACAAGGTAGTAATAATTAATGCAGAAAGCTGTCACAAGTATTTAACTGTTACATGTTTATGTAATTATAGATAATAAAACTTAGGGCAAAATAATAATTTTGTCAGCCATTGTATATTTACCAGAATTTAGACAGGATACAAACTTGTCACCTTCTAAGCGATGAAACGTGTTTTGTGGTTTCTTAACAAAGCTGCAAAATTTAAAAATTCTCTCCTTTCTCTGAGCTGTGACTCGGGTAGCTGCAAATCATCCCCAGCAAAGCAGATGTCAGTGTCTGTTAAGTGAATCAGACAGTAAAAACATGAGCGGTGCTTGTAAGTGGATCAGGCAGTGTTGTCGAGAGATGGGTTGAAACCAGAGAGATGATGGTTTGATGTGGAAACCATCTTCTCGGTACAGATTTTAACTGATGGGGGCAGCTGCTCCGAAACCCATTAACACATCCACGAGGAAGCGATCCCTGTTCCCGCTATGATTCTTGTTTTGAAGCAAGGGCTTGTGCAGAGGCCCCGTGAAATCGATGCTCGCGAGCCTGAACGATTGGACACAGCCTCATTCGCAGACTGGAACCGATCCAGAATGCTTCCTATGTCAGAACGGGTCTCATTCCAGACATTGCCTATGTTTTTATATTTTACAAATTGAATATCTCAAACATATCTTTACCACACACAACTACAGTCCATTAGGCTTTGGAAAATCCATTGATAAAATTGATATGTTAGGAGATTGCAATCTGGACCATATTGAAAATGCTTTGACAAGACCTTGGTTAATGACATTTTCGTTTTATTAAAAACTATTAGAAAAAAGCCCCTTGAATAACAAATACAGATACTGTTGTAAATTTTACACACTTAAAGCATTATGCTATTGAAGTTTGATTTCAGTGTGCATTCATTATGATAGTATGGCTTGGATTTAGGTCAAGGGTTCTTATTAGTGACAGTCTAAGTGTATACGTATCTGAATATTTATCTATATGTTATTATATGTCTATTACATTGTGTTTCTATGGATAACAGATACTGTGTTGTCTTTGTGTTAACACGACGTGTTTGGTCAAACAAAGTTATCCAATTCTATGCAATAACAATCTAAGGAAATCCTTGCATGCATACTCTGTACAGGAGATATATTGCATATAGGAGGCAAGCAGGGATTGCCATCTTCTCTGTCATTAAGAAACATTCAGTGGTGAAAGCACAAGCTGTTCTGGGACTTCTTGTTTGCAGTTACTGTCTAGGGGCAGGGTGGGTCAGTGATTCTGCAATAGAAAAAGTTGGCTGTGACTGAACTAATGGATTATCAGAGCTCCATATTAAATACATCTTAGTTGGCCAGTTCTTATTAGACTTGGGTCTACATCATAAAAAGCAGTATATGAAAAGCTCTCATAGTTTTTTTCAAAAGGTACACTGGTGAAGGCATTAGAGGAAACACTTATTTTAAACATTGGCTAGGCTGTGTTACTTTGCTTTACTTTGTTTTAACCCCCCACCCCACTTTGAAACAATTTTCCTGGATTCACAGCCAAGTCACTTAAAGAAAACTGGCCAGGATTTTACAAATAAACTTGGAATTGTTTTCCAACTACCCTTGAGAGCAGTGATTATCCCTCAGTCACCATTGTCCCTCCCATATGTGCCATGATTGAACACACTGGAAGGAATTACGAATCAAACCTCCTAAATAATTTTATTTATTGTCCTAGTAATGGCCTAACAATATTTGTAATAGGACATCCCATTATGTCTAAGCCAGGCTTTTCCAGAGTCAATTTGAAACAGCCTTGTAATTTTAATTGAGTTTGACTTTTTTCTTTTTGAGGGAAAGGTCGAGTTAAGCCCTGTACAGATTCCTCCATCTCAACAAGAGCCACAATGGTGCAATTGGCCCTGGAAATTGGTTACAGATGGCACAGATAAGGCTTTTCCTTTATTGAAATGGTAATGACGGGATGGCATGCGATTGACGAGAGCCGCTTCCTACACAGGTGAGACATTTGACCCCTCACATGTTTCTTGTGGAGAAGAGCGGGTGGATTGAAGAGGAAAGAGGATGAGGCAGACTGGATTAAAAAGGAGAGCAGAGACCGAGGCTGTAGGCTGTAATCACAGTGAGAGCTGAGTGCTGGGAGGCAATGTGGTCTAGTTGTTAGAGCTGAGGTATCAGTCAAAGTGACAGTTTTATGTTCTTCACAATAAAACATTAGAAAATGCATTTGGGTGCAAAGATAAATCGGGTCCCAATGTGCCCTATTGGTTATAGTGGAGAACTAGTTATGGAACGTAAATAGCTTTGTTATTCCTTTAACAATATACAATATAGTTGTATTCAATGTTCATTACACAAAATTCTGGTATTTTAGAAGAACATAAATCATTGTTATGCATACTATAAAATATCTGTTGCATGCATTTTCTAATGTATAACAGATAATAAAAAAACTGTACTGTTACTATAATTTCACAGCTAAAAACTATACTACTTTATACTGTAGGAAACTAACTCTATTACCATTATATTAGTAACACTGCTATACAGTCCTGCTACAGTATATTTCACTTCAATCCCCATTGAAAATGACCATTGCTTGCTCTCCTGTACAGATTTCTTTCAGTTCAGTGTCATGATTAATGCTGTTAAAGAAGAACATAAAATTGACTAACAACCTCTTAACACCAGGTGCGCAAACAAGCCTTGTTTCTCTGGCAAACTTGAACTTGTGTCCAAGCTGAGATGCCAGTTTGTTTTTTCAACATGATTCTATTGATGTTTGTAAGACTATGCATGCCCTTATTTTACAATACTTGAAAGGAAATGCCTAATGGTGACAAAAAAATAGGACTGAATTGAGGACATAAAATAAATGTTTAGGTAGACTGAAACAGGGAACTACACAAAATAACTGGAAGTTGTAATTAATTAAATCTACACTGGCCAAAGCTGGCAATGCTACTCATTTAGCTCAGTGGTAGCATTCCCATTTTATGTGGCCTGGAGTGAAGTTTCAATTAGTGGTTTCTCCTCTCAATTAGTCACTTTTAAAGAGGTACAAAAAATCCAGAACCATCTTTCCCTTTAACAGAAACCTTAAAATGCTCTTTAAAATAAATACATGTATAACAACAACTATATATAAATATAAAATCCCATTATAATGACATCAAACTAGAACACCAGAAAGGGGGAAGGTATTTGAACTTTTTCTACATTATCTTTCTTCCTCGGCTGCTTGAGTATGACCTGGGGGAGGTTTGACAGAGTTTTCAAGCAGTTGTCGTAAGGTGCAGTGCATTTCAAAACTAAATGCAGAAACTTCTGAATGTGTATGTTTTTTGCTCTGAGCTCGCTTCAGAAAGGAACATGAAAATCCTTCTTGGCTTGACATGAGTGGATCATTTTAACTGCAGGGTTAGCTGTTCTGTCCCACACCTTTGGCATGGAGGGATGGGATACACCAGATCTTTCAATCTTAGCAGGTGAAGAATGCCGGCGGACCCTGAACAGCCAAGAAAAGTTTATCCCCCTCATACAGTTAGCTTAAGTAACTGGAAACATTAGATGAAGACGGAAAAGATTCAGAGACAGAACTCCGATTGGAAACCCTGGGTAAGACAGCATAGTCTTTTGTCAGAAATGCAAAGTAGGAACCAGAAAAAAAAAGCAAAAGCCATGTCTTAATAATTATTAGAAGAACAGATGTATTATTTGTATATGCATATTGATTGCAGACTCCCTTTGTAGAGGGAGAACCAGCTGGAAAGAGCATCTGGAAAGAACGTGATCTTGACTTCCAATTTGCTAATTAGCACACGAGTAAATAAGTGGGCACTTTCACAGCCACATGCCACGACAGCCAAGCCTTACTGTCTCTAGTTGAAGCGCAGCTCTTTGTTTAAGGCTGCTCATTCACAAGCACACACCAGCCATGTGAAATGTAATTGGGTTGTAACACTGCAGGCAAATCAGTCTGCCCAGTACTTCAGAACAACAAGACTTACAGGAATGGGAAATAGGTCAAGATTTTTTTTTAAAACAGTAAACCAATGAAAACTCTATTGTAGATACAGGTCTATTGGTTGGCCATATGCAGTGACAACCCTCCACCACCCCCCCAAATCAGTCCCTGTGGACCTGATGCATTCGGCTCTTTATCATTTCATGTTGATAGTGGAGATCTTCAAGACAAATGATGGTTGGGTAACGATGGGCATAGGCTACATGGGCCCTTAATGGCCATTGATGGTGGTCCTACAATCTTGGTTCTTTCACTAAATTATACACTACCACAGGCAGCAGAGGGTAGTAGTTTGGAGATACAATAAGGAGATTCCCATGGGACTTCAACCATTTTTTTTTTTCAAAGTATCCATGTTGTTCATTGCCAGTTTTCTAATACTATGAAAATAGCAGGGACATGATTCCCATTACATGTGAGTAGATGTTAAAACTTCATGCTGATTTGAACTCGGCTCTCGCCAAGATAAGCACCAACTAAGACGTAGCTTTACAGTAAACTAATGTGATCCATCCTTATCTCCATCCATTTGCGTTTCTTTCCATCTGATAATATAGATATCCTTCTGCCTGGTGTTGATGGCTGAAGTGTAATGCTGCCTCCAGAGAACAGCTTATTTTGCCTTCCCAGTGCATCAGCACACACAACGGCTGCGATGCTGGCTCCAGTGATCAACCAAGTGGGCACCTTCCATCCTCTGCATTTCATTGACTAGCCCACGACACCTCAAGAAGGCTCAACAGTAATTCTGGTGTCCCAGCATCACCCCCCTCTGATCCCCACTCAACTCAGCCTAGCTTACTTACCTGTACATCCACATTGCTTTCTTTCTATTATGCTTGAAATCCTCAGTCAGAATCTTTCCGTCTCAACTACAGCCAGTTGCTGCTCTTTTCTGCTGCTTCAGATAAGTTCTTCTCTGTGCAACGCAACTCTTGGCCACTGAACCCGACATCTCTGAGAAACTGGGTTGTAGAGTGTGCCACCAACCCTCAACAACCCACCTCCACTGGGTAAACTCGGACTCTCCATCCTCGCTGTTCCGCTTCAGCAGCTAGTTGAGCATACCGAAGTTTCTTCCTCTCATACGTCTCAACCACAGCATCCTCCCATGGCACTGTTAACACTACCAGATTAACAAGGCGTGCTGATTCAGACCACAAGACAATGTCTGGTCGAAGGTTAGTGGTGGCAATCTCAGGTGGAAAAATAAGCCGTTAACCAACATCTGCCAGCATTTTCCAATCTCTAGCAGCTTTCAATTGTCCTGGGTGAGGCTTGGTTCTAACACCTTTTCTTGGTGGATGCTCTCCTGGTGGAGGAATATTGGCTTTTGTGTGTAATGCTTTGATGGAACTGGTGGCAACTTATTGGTCAGGTTACACTTGTCTTCTAGTGCTAAGGCCAAACATCGCAGCACCTGGTCATGTTACCAAGTAAACCGTCCTTGGCTAAGACCCACCTTACATCCTGTCAAAATGTGACAACGTTGCAGGTGATGAACACAAAGGACATGAGGTATCCTCACCCACCCAAACGTTTAGATTCTGTGGTGATGGGAGAACTTCATAAGTTGATCTGATGAGGAAACTGATCCTGTTCTGTTCCATTGTACATAGGTTTTGCCAGCCGATCTTGTTTTGTTCCACACTTTCCCATCTCATCCATTCTCCCTGCTTGGCCTGGGAAATGGTTTACACACCTCATCCTCTCCTCCTGCTTTTGCACCTCGTTGGCTACCAGCTTCCTCTGTTGAGCTAGGGTTGCCTTGTGCCATGTAGGAGGAGCTGAAGTGAGACCAAGACCCCCTCTTCCATGCTGAACTTGCCCCATAATATCATCGATTCGAAGGGCAGCCTTAGCATCTTCCACAGCTTTCTTTGCCGCCCATTTTCTAACAGTTTTCAACACAGGTGCTGTCTCCTTTACGCATTTGTCGCATGAATCTATTAATGCCATTTCCAGTCGGACCTTGGCGCACTTAAACTCCTTGGTTAGAGCACAAACTGGTAACTGCAGTATCCCTTTACCATAAAGTCCCACTCTGCTGAGTCTTCAAACCCCTGACCATTGTCGCCTTGCTCCAGCCGCATTCACAAACCTGGAGTTCCATGTCTTTGCTAACTGCAGATCTTGAACTAGTCTTTTGTGAGTTGCTCTCCATTCTCATATCCGTTTCCATTCTTAAGTCGTTAACCGTGCTATCCAATGTTGAGTCATCTATATATTTTTTTTTTATTAAAGTTCAGATTGCCAGTATAATAGACCAGACCTTTGACAGTAATTTTTATGATATTTATTCTCACATGAAAGCCAGAATCCAGAAAAACATTTAAATGTTAAAAAACTATTGTTTTACCTCTGCAAATCAGAACCAAGTCCTCCAGATAAAAGGTACACACAAACAAAAAAAATCCCACAATCAAGCAGACCAACAAATATATTAGATATTGTTTTTTTTTTTTTTTTTTGCTTGCATATTAATAATCAAATATGTCAGTATTTCACATTTCGTACGCAAGCATTAGAAAAGGCAAATACGATCTAAATATAATATCGTGAATTGGATTAAGCCCATTGGGAGTTGCTTTTTTGGGGGTGTACTTTTCATACACTCGGATTTAGCCCTTCAGTAACGTGTTCAGAGGCAAACATCTCGTCTCCACTTTGGGTTTAACGAGTCATGAATTCTTCTTTCAACACTTAGCGGAGCAGCAGATACGGTATGGCAACAGGTTCTCTCTTTGTTGGCAACTTTTTTTGACAGTGACAGTCCAGGAACCATGTTTCTACCCAGTAGGAATATCTTGCAATGGTTTTTTACAGTCCTGAATTGGAACACACTGTAGATAAACTGTACAAAAAGTAGCTTCACACCCTAAATGGTAATATGAAATGGGCTTTGTACACGACAGAAAGGGGCTGCCATGAGGTAGCAGAGAGAGAGAGAGAGAGAGAGAGAGGGTGTATAGCCTGTATAGTACAATAGTTTAATAATGATGTTCCGCTCCCATTTACACCAGAATGAATGTGCTATGAACAGCCAGTTCAGCCAGGCCAGAGCTCCATCTTTTACACCTGATCTCGCAGGCGTGCCTCAGACCCTCTCAAGAGTTCATCCTATTAAAAAAAAAAAAAAAAAAAAAAGTTATATATATATATATATATATATATATATATATATATATATATATATATATATATATATATATATATATATATATATATATATATATATATATATATATATATATATATATATATCTATTGATATATATTTATTATATATTGCACGTGGAACGTCGTAAAGCTGAATCGTCCTGATTGGTAACATAAAAAGACATCATTTATTTTTGATTACGATCCAGACTAGGGGGGTGATATCTAAAAAGCTGAGATAAAATATGATCCCCCCAGATTTTAGGGTTCCCTTGTCTTGTAACACATTTGCAGTCGTCTGAAGTGATTGTCAGTAAATATTACAGAAGAACATTTCTTTCACGTGGGCATGATAACACATCAACAACCATTATATGCTTACCTGTTCTGCTGAAGCTACACTAGTACCAACTGAACCAGTCTGGCCCTGGGGAAGTTCCATGTTCAAGTCCAACCTGCCATAATTAAAATAAAATTAATATAATATATATATTAATATATATATATATATATATATATATATATATATATATATATATATATATATATATATATATATATATATATATATATATACACACACACACACACACACACACACACACACACACACACACACACACACACACACAGCTCTGGAAAAAATTGAGAGACCACTGCAAAATTATCAGTTTCTCTTGTTTTACTATTTATAGGTATGTGCAAGTACAAGGTTGTCCTGGAAGAAAACTCGCTTCCTTCTGCTCTGACAATGTTCCCCAACTCTGAGGATTGGTTTTTCCAGCAGGACAATGCTCCATGCCACACAGCCAAGTCAATCAAGGTGTGGATGTAAGACCACCAGATCAAGACCCTGTCATGGCCAGCCCAATCTCCAGACCTGAACCCCATTGAAAACCTCTGGAATGTGATCAAGAGGAAGAAGGATGGTCACAAGCCATCAAAAAAGCCGAGCTGCTTGAATTTTTGTACCAGGGGTGGCATAAAGTCACCCAACATCAATGTGAAAGACTGGTGGAGAGCATCCCAAGACACATGAAAGCTGTGCTTGAAAATCAGGGTTATTCCACCAAATATTGATTTCTGAACTCTTCCTAAGTTAAAACATTAGTATCGTGTTGTTTAAAAATGAATCTGAACTTATTTTCTTTGCATTATTCGAGGTCTGACAACACTGCATCTTTTTTGTTATTTTGACCAGTTGTCATTTTCTGCAAATAAATGCTCTAAATGACAATATTTTTATTTGGAATTTGGGAGAAATGTTGTCAGTAGTTTATAGAATAAAACAAAAATGTTCATTTTACCCAAACACATACCTATAAATAGTAAAACCAGAGAAACTGATAATTTTGCAGCGGTCTCTTATTTTTTTCCAGAGCTGTGTGTGTGTGTCTGTGTGTGTGTGTGTGTGTATATATATATAAGCTATATTCAGCTGACGTAAATGCCCACTGACTTAAACTGATACCACCTACATTGTCTTTTCTGAAATCTAATGTTTCTATAAAAAAAGTTTCCAGTCTAGAACTACAATTTGGCAGAACAGAAATCCATATTTTCTCCAACAAGAGAGATCTTGATATTTGTTTGTTTTTTTTTTACCAGAATACTGTTCTTCATCCTCCATACAGGAGAGATGAGGTTCTACTATTGCTACCTTCAAAGCTACTGTTTTATATCAGTGATTAACACAGATGATTAACTAGTGTATAAAACACATCAGAACACAAAAGCACTTACCCGGCTTCATCTGCCAACTCATGCATAAGTGTGTCCACTTGATTCTGAAACATTGAAAATGAGGTTTAAAAAAACTGAAGATACTATGAACAGAATTGCAGGGGTGTTGAGATTTTTACAGTTTAAATGTGTATATAGTTAAGTATTTTTCTCAACTTGTTCTGCCACATCCATTACGAGGCTATTAGAAAGCACCACTACAGATCTCCAGCACAGTAAATGATTAGAAACGAAAAGAAGTTATGAAGCAGGACTGACACTAGAGGGAGATATTGCATTATTAAAGTCCTCTTTTGTGACACTACATCGAGCATACTACAGTTATTGTGATTATGATGAGAATGGTTTCTCTGGGAGGTTCACTTCCTCACCTGTGGTGTTGTCAGTGTTGTAGTGCTGCTCATAGTGTCCTCCATGTGTGCAGTCTGTACATCTAGCGTTTCAAACTGCTGCTCAAACTTATCCATCAGGGCTGAGATCTGCATAAGGAAGCACAATTCGGGTTACATACAGATGATGCCAGCAATAGAAATTACAGTTACTACTGTGTAACTGTCTCACAGCTTTGAGTATATTCTTGACAGTAGTATATTTTATTTACTTGTTAGAGACAAACAGTTCCCTACTGAATTAATGTTTGGCCAAACAACACTATTTTTTATGATGTAGCTACTGTAGTTTAAACAAAAAAGCAAACAAAATAAAATCTAAAGACTCATCAGTAAGCTGGTCACAGCCCTTGTTTTTGGAGCATGAATGCAGTTTGGTTTTCAGCTTTATTATCAGGTTTCAAATGGAGAAGCTATTCCTGTTGCTACAGCAACCACTGTCAATGGTTAGACTGCGCAAACCTTACAGCATGGCAAAAGTAACTTGTTATATCCTAACTGGTCACAGTCCTACCTTTTCAAGGTTCATGCTCTTCAGTGTGGAATCCATGGACTTAACAACTCCTGCCATTGATTTGGTTACCTGGAACATAAAACAGGCAATGTGGACAAGTGTTACTAACTACACTGTGCATTTTATAAACAATGATAACCTGTGCTGATACCACAGAGTCTGTACTGGGTCTATGTCTTTTATGAATTAATCCACTAAAATATATGTGGGGATTTTTCAATCTAATAGCCTTGATGGTCCTGTAACCGTTTAGAATTGTGCTTTTAGCCAAAAACATATAGGTCAAATATGGGTATTTGATGCTTCTGCTTAGGGTTTACAAAGCAGTAAGTGTAACGTATAATCCATTTATTTCATAACCAATATTTCTATTCCTTAATTAAAGATTGTACACACACACACACACGCACGCAAATACATGTAGCAGTCATGTATACAAAGTGAGGAATGGCTTCTTAGGACGCTTCAGGGTGGGGGCTCTGCTCACCTTGTTCATGGTCACTGCTGTCTGCACCCTTGCTGCCACCGCGTCCACTCGTGCACTCATACGCAGGAAATTGATGGACTGGTTCTTTTGACGGATGGCATTTTCTGCGTGTATCCTAGCAACCTCCATGTTTCCTTTCTGAATAGCCTATAAAATGAAAAGAAAACAACATCAAGAATGGCATTATTACTACTTAAAGGGAACATTACATCTGGATTTCATTACTTTTTTTTTTAACTACTTGTGAAATTTGGTAAACTGGAAATGCAATTCTTTGAAATAAGAATAAAACACCCAGTGGCAGAACTACCAATTCCACTTATATATATATATATATATATATATATATCCTATATATATATATATATATATATATATATATTATATATATATATATATATATATATATATAAAGTTTTATGTAATTTCATGTTGCACTATACAAACCTGAACTTGTTACCAATAAACTGTTGTCAAAAAGATACAAATGGATCAAACTTCTATCCAGTGTGACTACCCATTCCCATCCCAACTGAATTTACAGCAAGAACTGCCCTAACCTGGCCCTTTACTCACTTGTGTGCACTTGGTGTACAATCCAATGTACCCTTCAAACAAAGAGACAACAGAGATTGCAAACATATTGTGAAACAAATGATACAGCTCGTCCATAAGGTCTCTAATATGGGACTGGCAGGAGCTTCATAAAGTTACAGCAACAAAAGGTTCATTTGTTTTGTACCACACCCACAATCAAGCCAAAATCTCAAAGTGTTAGCCCTTTATCATCTGAAAACCATAAAGACCTATGACCATAATATGGCAAGCATATTAGCTCATAGGTTAAAGTGAAGGGTACTGAAAGGTACTGAAATACAGAAACTTAACTCATAGGGATACTTTGACGCCACCGATGCAGGATTTTCCAGGTAAAAAAAAAAATGTAATTGCTGTATCTCTAGAACTGATTTTTAGCATCCCTGAAAGAGATCACTCGATGCACTTACCTTCTTAACCTTCAGCTTTTCTGCCTTTTCTTCTTTGTCGCATTTTTTGGAATTTCGAGACAGCTCCTTTGCAGCAAACTTCAGGTTAAACAACTGTTCTGTAATCGGAAGGTTAAGGAAGAGGCCAGCAACTACCCAGTTTCCATTGTTATCCCCACTATCAGTCCTCAATCCAGGAGTCTACTATGGCATCAAGACCTGACACTTCGATAAAGCACGATATTGGACTGATCTCCCTTCTATCGCAGAAATGTCCGGTCTTCAAATTGTAGTTGGGCTACGACAGTACTTTCCTGGCTAAGATATCCTGTGTTTTCCGAAAACTTCAATCCATGCATTCAGTTAAATTCTAATTAGATTTTCTACCGTTAATCATGTAAACACAGAAATGTGACATTTTAAAAAATCAGTTTTCTGAAAAACGCTTTTTTTTGGAAAACGCTTTGTCGTGTAAACGTACTGAGTGGCGCAATCACTTGCGAATTGCATAATGGGATGGATCACCCAAATAATCATAGGGAGTGTCGCATCGGCAGAAGCTTAGCGCTTCCAGGAACAGAACAGGTATCACATGACCAAACAAAATGAAAACTACCAGAAAAGACATTCAACATCTAGTGTTTTTAGTTAAAACAATGACCTTTTTTAGTAGTCAGATCCTGATTCACGTCGCTTATTAATAAACACAATCACATTCCGCCGAGAGCCGAGAAACAAAAGGCTACCCTACAGAAAACTGAGCGCACTGTCCCATTGTGTATTACAGAATCGCAATCTAAGTAGTGAATGCTTTTGTATCCTATCTGAAGCTACTGTTTTGTATGTGAAATTCAATGTTTGATTTTTTAAGTGAATTTACGTACTGGAAAAGTGTGCGGCACTGCTCCTTTATTCTTCTTTGCTGGACAAACGAAACGTGCTGTTCCTCCGCATCGGTATTACCCAAGTAGAGTTTATTCAAAATATAGTGTTGTTTAATCCTTTATGGAATGGAATTACCTTATCACAGCACAGGCCTGCATCCGTAATTACTCGTTCACTGATTTATACAGTTTTCATTTCCACCAAAACAAGGATACTGTCCATATTCGACATGTTGGATGTTCCACAGCGCTCCGACAATCAAGCTGAAAAGAAAAAAACGAAGTTAATAAAACACTACAGAAAAACCTGTAATCGTCCAAGTAACGTCCGCTCTGTTTACTACACTGAAGAACTTCCTGCTTAGTTTATTTTTTTTTTAATCTCCGGCTGCTTCCGTCTTCACTGGGTGACATTAGCGTCATGCTCTCTGCGAAGACGTCAGAAAGCGTGATAATCCGAAGTCTAGGACGCGCTTTGTAAGCGGGTGCGCGCCTACACTCAATTCGTTAGTATTTTAAACCTGCATTTGTTATCTTTTGTAACAAGATTTCTTCTAGCTGTTAGTTGTGTTATGTGAGGAGATGCACACGTTTGCATGTGTGGTTATGTCTGTCTGAACATAGCTTTTAATCACTTCACTGCCCAAATGAATGAGTAAATAGAAAGACTGATTGATAGTTATCACAATGATGTGTCTGCGCTTCAGAAGATCTCAGCACTCATTCAGTCGAATCTATCTTTTTGTTACCTTATTGTTCTTCTTGTTCTTGTTCAAGAAGTAGAACATGAAACAAATTCATATACAGTACATCTTCATGATGTGATTGAAGGGATTAATGTCCATGTTTCAATGAGTGCTTCATGTCTTTAATTAGCAACCTATTCTGTTCAAATCAGATGAACTTTTTATAGACTTCTATATATTTGGAGGGATTATTTTTATTTTTTACAGTGGTGCATGAAGTGTTATGTCGAGATCACGGGATAAGATCTCAGGGTCTAGACATAACCTTTTTTTTTTTTTTTTTTCCGTGTCCTCAATGAGCCACAGTATGCATTGCACATAATAATAACTGTACTATTATCTTTTGAAAATAATTTTCATCTAAAATTTTTTTTTAAAAACCTTTAATCTAAAAGTTTTAGCTCTAGTGTAATTGTGATTTTAAAAGCACTTCTTTTACGGAGCTTAACAAGAAAATTACAATTCCCTGATAACCTTTTAGAAACATAAATTCGCTGAAATAACCAGATCGGGCAAAACAAGAAAAGAAAGAAAATCCTGTAGCCTTGAGGAAATAAAGGCCTAGTAACTGAATAGCTTTTTTGGGGGCACTTCACATTATTCTTCCAGCCTTGTATACCATAGCCTAACCCCAATTGTCTGTAGCGGAGATCGTTTGAGGATTGCTGGTTGTTGCTTAGCATTGCGAAGGCTCAGCACCTGGACTTGAAGGAAATGGGTCAGCATGCTTTGCAGTCCTGAGAGAAGGACAAGTCCAAGGATTCTTGCAGTCTGCTGTGAGTGGAACAGTAATCCTCTAACTCTCCCTACTGGTACAGCTGCTCACAAAGCACAGTAAGATGCCAGTGTTATGACTGCGCCTCTGCAGTATAAACGTCTGAGGGACTTTTTAATGAGAGATATACAAAAAATGACTGGACGTTATATATCTTACCCATTGGACCACAGAAAAATGTAGCAATACAATTAATAATAAGCTAAATAAACAGCCATACAAAACTAATAACATTACTGGTAGAAATACGCAAATGAATTACTATTCGAGTACTGCTCAGGTATAATCAAATCACATGTTCCACCATTATGTGGAAAGCTATAGAAACGCCTTGGCCCCCTAGACAAGAGTTTTACAATGCCCTTTTAAATGTTTTGCATGTTTGCCAAATTACCAAAAATCTTTTATATATGTGATAGGAGGCCGATCCACTAAACTGGTGCCCTTGTCAGTCCTTACGATCGAGGGTATTTATTTATTTATTTTCTCTTAACTTCGTATGGGAACCATGTTTTGTTTTATTTAAAACTAGTAGCACATTCAGACAGCCAAACGACCAATTGATTATCTGAAGCAGCGGGCGTCACAAGCAGGTAGCGCTTTACATACTATTAGTGCCAGGCGACTTGTAACCAAGCTGTGGATAAGAGAAAAGAAAATAATATAGGATACTCCAGGGAGCTAGAGTGAAAACAGAGAGGGCCTGTCAGACTGGCGGGCACTGCTGTAACTTTCCTGCAGTTTTAGGGCTTTTGTTTACTGATCTTAGACAAAAATGTTTATATGTCATTCCTAACCTTCTACTGTTTCAGATAGTAACTGCGGTTAACAGTTGTGTGTCAATATCTGACACCACATTTAAAGCAGTGCTGTCTTCGTGGCTAAACTAGCTCTCCAATGACCAATAGCCTTTATATATATGTTTGAAAGGAGGTAAAACTGCAGTGTACAAAAATGAAAAAAGTTTAGTGTGTGTGCAAAAGGTTTAAATGATTAAAAGGGTATTTATTTCAGGGCCCTTCTTCAGCACACACAGTGCAGTGTTGTTATTTTTCAAGAATTGTTGAAATATATAGGGCAGCTGGCTCTTTGAGCTAATATATATATATATATATATATATATATATATATATATATATATATATATATATATATATGTGTGTGTGTGTGTGTGTGTGTGTGTGTGTGTGTGTGTATATAGACCTGGCATGTTTTCATTATTTTTGTGCTCATTAAACAATTTTTTGTTGCCCTTTGTCTGTTGATATTTCTATCATACCAATTCTAAGACTATACCAATTCTCTTCTTTTCAACCCCTTTAGCCGATCTAACAGCCTTCAAAGAGATTATTCACCTCTAAATAAAAAAAAAACATGTTGTTGAGGTCAGTAAGCCATATATGGCTCAAGAGCCATCTGCTGGACAGCCCTGTCAGAAAGTATAGAGCCCAGAAGGCTGTAGTTACTTGCAACCGTCAAATCAAGATCTAACTCTAAATTGGAGCACACATTTCCCCATTGTCAATGAAGGGAAGCACATTTTAATTATCCTAACCCTAAACACTCTCTTGTTAATTTTCTTGGATCTGTTCCCAAAGCCTACAATAGATGAGGATTTCTGCCTTGAACCTAATGGAATCCTGCTGATGGAGCAGCTTGACTGGGGAGCACTGGCTGATTGACGATTAGGTTTGTGTTTCTACACCACAAGTACTGAGGGATGAGTCACCATAGCCTGCTTTAATATTCAGTCAGATTGCAGTGCAGGTGCCGATCGTACAGCACAACCTCACTCGGTCATCCTTGATTAATCAAAGCAGTTTAACAACACTGCCAAACAAACAGCAGGGGAAAGGACTAGTGCATGTAAAATAGGAATTGTAATGTGAAGCATTTTTGCAAACAAAGGAATCCTTTAATTGCAAGCATCATTACAGCACCTGAGTCACATGCTATTTGCCATTCAATATTATTAACATTTCTGCTGTTCTGCTAAGTCAAAGACCATGGAGCCTGCCTGGCAACTGTATGAATCATCCTTCCTGAGCATTGCGCTACTCTAACATGTGGCAAGCAGTTCCTTCTCAGTTTAGCCACTGTCATTTATTAAGGTCCAAAGATTACAGTAAGTAGCTTCAGATTCCATTATCTTTGCTTGCTCCACGGCCCTCTGAGCTTTTTAGGACATTTACCATCATTCTAGCATTTCTTGCATTTCCTGAAATGTTGTGTTTTATTTTGTATTTGTTGCTCAGTCTCTGTTATGGTGCTCTTCAGTTCTAGCTGCCACTGACAAGTTTCTTTATAGAAGAAGCATCCTCTGCTAATCTGGATTCTGCTATAATTCTGACAATGCAAAGCTATAGACACTTTGTCTGATCTAGCCTACATTACACAGACTAGAAATAAGAGCAGCTATTTAACTATAAAAAAAGACCTTTCAGACACCTGCTTAGGCTTCACTGCCATTCAACAGCATCATCAATGCGCACTAGATTCAAACATGATAGGTGAATCACCTCATGACATTGTATTTCCTGTTCATAAACCAACTAGCTGCTGCAACTCATGGGTGATATGATGGGAAACCAACATTTAATTCCTGACATCACTAATAAACAACATAGCATGCTGAACATGGAAAATGAGACTGGAAAACCAGCCCCCACTCGAAAGTCATTACGAAAGTATCTTATCCTATAAGATCTGAACTCTACATATTGACAATGCAATAAAAAAAAGATGTGCATTTCAAAAGGGGGAACGATGACAACTCTTTAGTTCAAATCCCTTTGAAGCACTTAGAATGAGGTTCACTGAAGAGACTTTTACCTCCCTGACAAGAATTCTGAACACAAGATTAACCACAGGGCTCAAGGGCCAATGTAAAAAAATACCAAGTGATTATGAGACAAATAGGCCATGAGAGTATTGCTGAGCTGGCTCATCTCGAGTGACCTCCCTGTGTTAAATTGTGTTACCCTGTGCTTTTCTCCATTTAGACCCATTTCAATTTCCAATTAATGGGATCTATAGTGCATGTAATAATATGCATCTGAATTTACTGACACATTGCTGGTCTCTTAGTATTTGTTGTCAAGCTAATTGCTGACTCTACAGGAAGGCACTGAATTGATCAAGTCTCTGAACCCTGGAGGCAGGGTCCGCTTGGGGAAAAACTATCCACAACAGTTTGTCCTTTAAAGCAGTGCTCCCTGTGGGCCCCCAACAACTCAACATGACCAGGATTCAAACCAGCAATCCCCTGATCGTATGACCCTTTACTCCATGCCTGAACTGGTTAAGCCATTGGAAACTCATACCATTTGCTTGATATATAAATTCTACTCATCCTATTACAAGTCAGAAGAATGAATCTCCTATCTAGCTTATCATACTGTATAAATAAAATAAGATTTTTATTAATATAAAACATTTTATGTACTGCTTGAAGATGTATGACACATTTAACATATTACATGAGAATTACTGAGGACTTCTGGAACGCCCTTCCAATTGATGACTTTCTTAATTCTTACATTCAGAACAATAAACTGTAAGTTTAGTTCTAGATTATTACATTGTGTATACACTACAGATCCCATACAGATCCCATTAAGCCCTTAGCTGACAGAAATATTGAACTATGAGAGGTCATTTGTGATGACCTCTTAAATAACCAGTAACTTGGCAGTAGTTGCCTGCCTTCATGTTCATTCATATTGCTGTTACCCCAGGCAATATCTCTTCTACGAAGCAACTTTTCATGCATAATAAACACACACACACACATATAGTAGATTTCTGAGTAATTCCAGCTGTGTGTGACACAAGTACAGCCAATATCATTGCAATGTCGGTCACTTAATACATTTTGTAGCTTTATGTACTGTCTGTCAGGGCCTAATACTGGGGAACCCTCACAGCCTGCTGCTGTCCCTGTCCCAAAGAGTCCACAAAGGGAATTATCATAATAGTATGAACCCCATTTTAGTGATATTTCATTGTATGTAGCAGTATTTACACATTCGGTACAATGCAAGTACATAGACTGCAGTGCTAGGTGCTATGTAATTATATTGTAACTAATGTCCATTAGGATGTCTTATTTGTCATAACACAAAATATACTGAAAGCACTACCGGTAATCCTGATTAATTTTAACAGGCTTATTGTTGTTACAAAATTTGCATTTACATAGTACATAATGTGCATATGAAATTAAGCATAAACATTGAAGCATCATTTCTATGTATCATCCAGGTTTGATAAGATGAGCCAGCTGGAGACATCTGGACCCCATTGTAAACCACCCTCATGAACAGCCTTCATCACATTTCGTCAACCAGGCATACGGTTTTTTCTTCACTTAAACTAGAAGATGCACCTTTTTCATGATCTAAAAAAAAAAAAACATTTTGCATGACAGTATAAAACTGTCATTAAGTCATTAACAAGGCTGTACATTTTCAGCAGTAGCTTTGGAAAGTACAAGTTCTATTAAGCACAATATGCAGTTTGATTTGATTATATCTTGGATAGTGTGTTAATGCATTCTAAGTAAATCTACATAATTTATTGGTGGAACCCAAATGTATTTCTATAGGTACTTCTCGGAGCCTTTCATAATAACACTTTTACACATAACTGACATTTACAAATCATTTTAAAATGTCCTGATTTGTGATTTTGCTTTATTTAAGTGTAAAGAGCTCTAATGTGTCTGGAGTTTCACACTTTTCTGACTGTAGGCCTTTGTTATCAAATCCAAACAGGGCAATATTGTTCTTCTCTTCTGGGGGTTTAAAATAAGTGACTTGTTTTTTTTTTTAAATGCTTGAGTGTTTACCATACAAAAGACAGCTTATTTGCAACTTCTTCTCTTTCTGCTCTGCGTCGATACATACAAAAGCACATGATTGATAGATATACTATTCACGAAAGGAAGAACCAAAAGCCCGTATCTATAATTCCAAAGAGTGCCTGGGGACTCATTAACACTTACGTTATTATTCTCTTCACCGTGTAAGTAATGTGAAGCTTTGCAGATGTTATTGACAGACAATGGCATACTCCCGCGTCATTGGGTTCCGAGGAGTCAGGGCCACTGATAACTTCCCACGCCTGGACGCTGGTTGTCATTGTTTTTTTTTTTTTTTTTTTTTTTTTTTTTTGGAAAGGTTTAGTACATATGATGACACCTACAAAACAGATAGCTTTAGAAATACCATTCAGCGTGGGTATTAAAGTCCTTTGTATACAGCAATAAGCAACTCAGTGCTGCAGCTGTTCCGCATTTTAAAAAAGACACCTTTGTTGCATTCATATTTAATATTATTTTTTGTTGTAAATACTTGCTTTTGGTATATTGTCTTTGTACTTTAACGCTGTAAAAATTGCACAGGCGTACTTAATATATCTTATATATAATATATATATATAGATATATATATATATATATATATATATATATATATATATATATATATATATATATATATATAAACACTTACACACACAGGACAACTAGCACGTAGCAACGTAGATATAACTGGAATAAAGTACTATGTTTTTTGTTTATGCCATCTAAATATATGTTGTTTCTCTATCTGACAATTTGCTTTTGTACTTCGTCAGCTTTGAAATTACAGTTATTATAGTCTAGCCATTAAATTTGACCCTATTTTTGTAACTTCGAAAGTGCAATGTGTTTTAGCGATTATTCTCACAAAATTGAGAATAATTGATAACAAAGTCAGGACAAGTCCGTTTTAAATCTAAATCATAAAGCAATCAAGATAATATAAAGATTGCTTATTTATCTATTTATTGATGTATTCGTTATTTTTTTATTTAATTATTTCATCCTACGTTAACTGCAGATTACATTACTTTGGTCTTGAATTAAAGCGAATATGAAAAGAACATTGCACATTTTTAAATACAAGTACTACAGGCCAATTGGAAGTAATTATTCATTATTAGTCTATGTCTGACATGCCTTTTTACAACAACAACAACAACAACAACACATACATGCCCATGCACATATATATTAATAAATAACCAAGAGCGATATGAATACAATTCCTTAATAAAAAAAAAAAAAAAAAAAAAAAAAAAAAGGTAAAAAATAGTAGACAGTTTATTCTGGAAATATTAGGGGAAAAAAACAAACAAACAAGCAATCATCCCTCTACCTACTTAATGCTTTTTGCAATGTTGTTGTTTTATCATTGTGGGCCACCTTAAAATTGTGACGCCAGATTGTCATGGAAACTGGTTTACGCTACAAGGACTGAGCTAGAAAACAGTGCAAGATATTCAGCAGTTGATTTCAGAACCACGCTCTGCCTGGACAGCAACTGACGCTTGGAACTCCCTGACACAACAAAGCTCGCTACTATACCTGAGAAAATAGACTGTAATCGCTTCTTCAAACCGACACCTGTTGGAACAGACCACTGGTTCACAACGTGTGGAAAAACAAGAACACTTATAGGGTTTTACTTTCGAAGTGAGACCAAGAAGTATTTCGGTAAGTTTTTAAGATTTTAAGGATATATATAAAAACTGATATATATATATATATATATATATATATATATATATATATATATATATATATATATATATATATATATATATATATATATATCTATAGTCATATATATATATATATATATATATATATATATATATATATATATATATATATATATATATATATATATATATATATATATATATATATATATATATATATATATATATGTGTGTGTGTGTGTGTGTGTGTGTGTGTGTGTATACGTATATATATGTATATATATACACACACACACACACACACACACACACACACACACACACATATATATATATATATATATATATATAGTCTTTTTTTTTTTTTTTTTTTTTTACTTTTCTTATTGTGAGTACACTGACACTGTATTTATTACGGAAACTAGAAAAAAAATGTAAAATTTTCGATGGCGATTCGAAGCTTAGGGTGAAGTCCCACTTCAATGCGTTTTTCTTTTAAAGATAATACTGATAGTTATGATAAATATTTATTATGTGTTACACTCTGATCCCTTCTGCAGAGTGCTAGGGATCCCAATAAACATTGTAACATGAACTACAGTTGTAATGGGGGGGGGGGGGGGGGGGGGGGGGGGGGGTTAAAATGTGTACCTGTTAATTAAGAAACTTTTCCTTTCATGTGAAAGAAATCGGTGTCATTAGTCTGCGAAAGAAAACCTAGAACAGATTAGAAATGACCACACTTAAAGCATATTACTACTTCATAGCTTAGAATTACGTCGTGTGTAGATATCTATCTATCTATATAGATAGATAGATAGATAGATAGATAGATAGATAGATAGATAGATAGATAGATAGATAGATAGATAGATAGATAGATAGATAGATAGATAGATAGATGTTTATTTGCGAGTTTGTTTGGGGTGTTAACAGTTGCAGGCAATGGCTAGTACTGTACAAGGAATTGAGCCAACTCTCTTATGGGTGGTGAGATGCTTGGAGAGCCTTTGTCTATGAATGAATGAATGTCACATGGCCAGTGACAACAATATGAGTCACTTTTTTTTCCAGCTATAGAATCCTTTTATTTATTTATTTAAAATCTTCAATAGTTCCCAGTTATGCAGAACCTTCACAACGGTTGTCATTATTTAAGGTGTAATGATTTTAAAACCCACATATTACATGTTGGACTCTGCAGATCGCCGGGCATATTTTAAACGCTGTTACAATATCGAGCATTAGTACAGGTGTATTATGAAACGTCAGTGCTTCATTTTATTAGGCAGGTTTTCATACTGGCTTTCTGTTCGGCACTGCGGGTGGTTAAAGCGCTCTGCATGACTCTGCATAGGGCGTTGAGTTAATAAGCAGATCAATAACGGCTACACAGAATCAACACAAGCAGAACGGGTTATTTTGTTTATGCTATTTTGCCTGCAGATTTTGCGGAATGATTTTATGTATCTGCGCTGCCTGGGATTATATAAAACAGATCAGTTACAGACACGAGGTGCGTCTGGAATGCAGGTTGAAAGATGAGTCACGGGCTTATTTGCATAAAAAAATGAAATGGGGAGAGACTGCAACATTGCCGGGTTTACATTCATGCCGACCAACATAGATTCTTTCTGAGTTATATATTACTAACACTGGCGTATGTTTGCCATGAATGAATTATCACCACATAGTATGTATCACCACCGCCACGTGTAAACGTATATGTGCAAACCGCTGTGCATTACAAAAAAGACAGTGTCATTGTCCTGAGGCACGCTGTAGTGATAAAATACCGGTACATCAACGTGTTGTATATGTGCAACAAGAGTTTTACAAACAGTGTTGTGCGGAGAATATTTGAAACAGGGTATTTGCAAGTTGAGTTGTCTCAAGATCTGTGGTGCAAGAAAATGAAGAAACTGGGGTGTATTGTTTGCATAGCTGCAGTATAAAACATACCAATCTTTCTATGTAATTAGGACACACACAATTAGTAAAGTGTGGAAGAAGGTAGAAAACAGACACCAAATTATTTAAACTCATAAATTGATGAGTTGTGTGTGTCCTAATTACACACACACACACACACACACACACACACACACACACACACACACATATATATATATATATATATATATATATATATATATATATATATATATATATATGTATATATATATATATATATATATATATATAGATATATATATATATATATATATATATATATATATATATATATTATATAAGTGCTAATAGTAGCAGGAGTTGTCGTTAT
The DNA here is from genome assembly GCF_017654505.1 of Polyodon spathula. Taxonomy (NCBI): domain Eukaryota; kingdom Metazoa; phylum Chordata; class Actinopteri; order Acipenseriformes; family Polyodontidae; genus Polyodon; species Polyodon spathula. The sequence goes on from NC_054540.1 coordinate 52,397,940, forward strand.
AGTAGCATCTCTTGGGGTTATAGTGTCCCTAGAACCCCTCATACAATTAAAGCTTTTGGATGTCAGTTTCACTTTAAGAGAAGCATCACTGTATCCCCTTGAAATAATAGTGCCATTACAGCATACAACCATCAGCTGGAGCAATAAACACACAAATTAAAGGTAATGAATTGAACCTTAAAGGGAAACCATTTAAGCCACAATATTGTTTTTGTCTACAGAGAATGCGATGTTGGCATCTCAGAAAAACTAATGCAATAATTAACAGTACAGTGACTTCCCACAGAGCTGACTTCAACAAGTCTTAACTGAGCAAATTTAAACAGATTAGACCTAACACCAAATTGAATTACTCTATTGATTTAAAACAGTTTTTGCTCTTCACATTTGATTAAAGAAGAGTCCATTAATCAACATGGGATCACCACTATCTTGTGCTTTTATTGTATCAACGTTGAAATGCAAAAGCTCAACAGTGCACATTACCACTGAGCCAGATACTCTAACTGTGAGCTGTACCTCTGCAGTACTTTAGTTGGACTTTAAATGCATTAGACAGATCTGTTGCTTTTAGTTATGGAATGGGAAAAGTAGATATTATATTCAGTAACCAGCAAGAAAAAGCTCCAGGTACACTAGGTGGTATTATTGCATTTGAAGTTTTTAAAGGTTGAATTCTCTAATCCATTTTCCAACACAAATTCGCTTTAGTGCTTCCTTGCAGTGTAATATATTGTTTCCAGATTCACCTGTAGCCAATGGCATTTTCCCTCAAGCTAAATAGTTTTAATCTGAAATGATGGTGCTGTGAAAGTGCTATAAACATCATCCATAATAGTAAACAGACACTTCGGATTGTGCCTACAGCAGGCGCTAAAGAAGGCAATAGCTGAAACATTTATCAACTTGACTTAGCTTCTTATCGTTTTGCCTCAAATAAACTTCACAGTTCAAATTCACAGTTTTGGGTTTACTCAAATAGGCATTACATTATTTCTGCTCCAGTTCAACATCTTATACCAGTTCCATGCCATTGTTTCTCTTCTTAAACAGATTTGTGTTTCCATTGGACGATAATACCCATGCAGTTTAATGTATAAGTCTTTTAGTATTTTACTTTAAGAAAATTAAATTCATAACATAATGTTTTTCTAGCAGGGGAGCATTGCTTGTGTCATAACAAAGCCTTAACTGTGAGTCATTCTACATGCAGTTGTGCTCGTCCACTCATCCATTCACTGCAATCCAAATTCGAAAAAACTCTTTTTCATATTATTAACGTGGTTACTGCTTTGTCGGTTCAACACTTTATTTGTTATCTAAAGCAGAACATTAGTGTGTAGTGTTTGGATGAAATGGGGAAAGAGCTTAGTGCTGTGCTGTATGGTGCTTCATCTGGATGATAGAGCTTTTTCTATTTTCTTTTTTTTATCAATGACACCAGGATGATTAATGCTTTGAGCCAAGGTGGGGGTGAGTCATCTAGTTAACCCTATCCATTCCAGAGATGGAGTCAATAAAATCTGAAGCAGCAAATGCCAGATTCATCCATAACTATTAAACACATATCAGAAGAGCATATAAAGAGACCTTTTTTTGTAGGATACAGAATATTATGCATTTTTAAATGCACTACTTTTTATTCTTTAATTAAACTATGTCAAGATGTTTAACAGGGTGTAACATATATACTTTGTTTTTATTATTTATTATAAATAAGGAAAATAAAATGGTGTTTACATGCTTTTATAAACATATTATATAAATGCTCACTGTTTGTTGATCATTAGCTGGATTTTTTTTCATGGGCATCTGGGAAGAATAAATGATTTATCAGTACAGACAAGTGACAAAAGAGCTTAAGTGAAATTAATGAGGAAAACAGCTCAGATATTTATAAAACACCTTGAAACAGATAAATAGATTGTTTGCAAAGATTCATAACCTATATACAGTACCTGAGGATCGTGGGCAGATACATGTATTTTATAAAAAAAAACTAAACTATTGGGAATACTTACAGATTAATTTACTTTGATTTCATTCGAAGGTACTGTATTGCTACAGACAGCTCCTTTGAAGATGCATGCTTTGTACAGAACAAAAAAGGGCCTGTACCTGCGAGGTTAAAATTATTTGACATAAGGAAGTTCTGTGGAAGAAACCATTTTTAAAATATAGTCAACATTTGATGTTGATAAAGCTGGGTCTAACATTTATTTTTTCCTTTGTGTTTGTTTACAGCTTACCAACATGACTGAGAAACCAGGCCGTAGGTTTCATAACCTGACAATTGAACAAGTTCACACTTTAGACCAGGTCCTAACGGAAGTGATACCCATTCATGGAAGAGGCAACTTCCCAACACTGCAGGTGAAACCCAAGGACATCATCCATGTGGTAAAAGAGAGACTGGTTGAAAAGGAGATAACTGTCCATGACATCCGTCTCAATGGCTCGACTGCAAGTCACGTCCTGGTCAAGGAGAATGGGACCAGCTATAAGGATCTGGACATTATTTTTGGAGTGGAGCTCCCCAAGCAAGAGGACTTCCAGATCGTGAAGGAGGTAGTCCTTGATTGCTTGCTAGACTTCTTGCCCAAGTGCGTCAACAAGGACAAAATCACTGCACTGACCATGAAGGATGCATACGTTCAGAAGATGGTCAAGGTCTCCACTGAGCATGACCGCTGGAGCCTCATCTCGCTCTCCAACAACAGTGGGAAAAATGTGGAACTCAAGTTTGTTAACTCAATGCGGCGCCAGTTTGAGTTCAGCGTGGACTCCTTTCAGATTATCCTGGACCACATACTGGAGTCTTACCAGGACTCTGAAAGAGAAATGGCAGCAATAGCCAATGCCAAGAAATTCCTTGAACAGACCAAAGAAACTCATGCTAAGGACAAGGAATTGCAAGCCCAAGACAAGACATTGCCAGCCCAGACTCAAAGGTCAGTGGATCAGGAAGAAGAATTGCTGGTTGAGGCCAAAGCATCACTGGGCCAGGAAAACCAGTTGACAGTCCAGGAAAACAAGGCACCAGCCCTGGACAAGCAAACAACATCCCATGGCAGTGAGTCACAAGACCAGGGCAAAGAAAGACCAGCCATGTGCAAGGAAACACCAGCCATGAGCAATGAAACACCAATCCGGAACAACAAGTCACCAGCCCAGTGCAAAGAAACACCAAACATGGACATGAAATCACCAGCCCAGGACAAGGAGTCACCAGCCATGGGCAAGGAAACACTAATCCAGGACATAGAGTCACCAGTCCAGGGAAAAGAAACCCCACCCCAAGACATGGAGTCACCAGTCCAGAGGAAAAAATCATCAACAAAGGACAAAGTATCACTGACACCAATAAAGGAGTTCCAGAAACCAGCCAAGAAGTCCCTGATCCTGGCCAAGGAATCACTGACAGCGGCCATGGAGTCAGAGACCACGGACAAGATAGCACCAGCCCAGGATAAAGAATCTTTGACAAAAATCATGGCATTGCCAGAACAGATCAAGGACTTACTGGCAGAGTCCAAGGAGTCACTGGCCAAGAAATGCATTGTCATGGAAAAGAAGTCCCTGAACCAGGGTAAGGCATTACCAGCCAAGCTCACGGAGGTAAGGACTCATGCCAAAGCTTTACCAGGCCATGCTGAAGCCTTGCCAGTCCAGGAAAAGGAATTGGTGGCCCAGACTAAAGCATTGCCACTCAAGGACAAGGACTCGTCAGATCAGCTCAAGGACTCATCAGATCAGCTCAAGGACTCTTCAGATCAGCTCAAGGATTCATCAGCTCAGGCCAAAGATTTACAAGTCAGTGCCAAAGTATTACCAGCCTGGGACAAGACACTGCCAGCCCAGGACAAGGATTCAGCAGCCCAGGCCACTGAATCCCTGGCCCAGAAAAAGATATTGCCATCCCTGACTGTGGTGGCCGAGAGCATGTATGGAGATTTTGAGCAGGCCATGGACCACCTGCGCTACCGGCTGATTGCAACCAGGAACCCAGAGGAGATCCGTGGTGGTGGACTCCTTAAGTACAGCAACCTGCTGGTCAGGGAGTTCAAGCCAGCCTGTGAGACAGAGCTCAAAACCCTAGAGCGCTACATGTGTTCACGCTTCTTCATCGACTTTCCGGACGTCAACGAGCAGCAGCAAAAGATTGAGTCCTACCTGCGCAACCATTTCATTGGTGAGGAGACGAGCAAATACGACTACCTGATGACCCTGAGGAGGGTGATCAACGAGAGCACCGTCTGCCTAATGGGCCATGAGCGGCGCCAGACTCTCAACATGATCACTATTCTGGCTCTAAAGGTCCTTGGCGAGCAGAACATCATCCCCAACACAAACAACGTGACCTGCTACTACCAACCAGCGCCCTACATGAGTGACCATAACTTCAGCAACTACTACATTGCTCATGGGCAGCCGCCGATCATCTACCACCCCTATCCACTGCACATCCACATGCAGACTGGTCTGGTGTAGCGAAAGGTGGGAGTAGTAATAAAGATAGAGGGAAATCAAATTCAAATAAAGTGTGTGAATGAAAATATTTCAGGTTGAAATCTTAACAATTGGTCAATGATGCACCGCCTACATGCAGAGTCCCTTATCTCAAAAAGCTCCAGATAACTCTTGCCTGTAGCTATTGCAGGCTCGCACTGCAGGCACAGAGCCCAGTGACCTGCAGAAAGTTCTCATTGTAAGGCTAGGCATCACAGAAATCAGTGCAGTGGATCAACTAGAAGGCGAGGTTACCTGGGTGATCTAGTTGAAAATATGAATCTAATTATAGTGGGTCAATGCAGGTCCAATTTGAAACTGGTGTAAGAAATAAGTAGGCAGGGTTGTGTGACTAACTCATACCCTACCTTTGTAATGAACGGTAAAGTGTGCCATATCTGTATTGCTCTGTTCCTTTGCCAAAATTACAGGTATAAGGTCAGGTAGCTCCTGCTAACTCCATGTTAGCCACATGTACCTGATATAGTACAAGTAAGTACTATAGATAGAAGTAACTGTTGTGATGGAAGATAATTCCACATTTCTGAAGACCTGCAAAGGAATAGAAATTTTGGTAACATTTTTTAACAAACTGTCCATTTTAAATCTATTTAAACAAGAATCGGTCGATATGTTCTTACATTCTAACTTTTTTTCACATACCAATATTCATATGGATTAGAACCAGAGCAACTAATTTAAAGTTCTTCATTTTGAGAAAGTGAATTTAAAAAGGCTTTCATTTTTGTTTCATATGGTTTTGTAGATTGTAGGTGAATACAATAATGTTAACAGTGTGTTGCACACAGCCATTGGCAACATGGCAACATTAATATAGCATCTGTCGCTCTAGTTCTGAAACAGTAATATTGGTAATACAGTACAGAACGTATTAAGTATTAGATTATGTTTCCCATAATTACATACAACTCTGATGTGCCATATTGGATTTCTTTTTTTACTGAGATGAAAATATTTATTTTCTAAATGTCATTTAGTAGGAGATCATTTGAAAGCAGTGTTAATATTATGCCAGGTTTTGTAGAATAATTCCTTAATAAATGTAAGATTTTTACCATTACCAGTTCCCTCATCTACCTATTACACTGGCTATAATGCTGCAGTCGCGTGCCTGTATAAGACCAAAGAAGTAAAGGCTTAAGCCAAACTATTCATTGAAAAAGGATAGTTTGTATGGTTCCCATTGATAAAGCTTGGGCATTTTGTCAGCAGATTTTCTTGAACACTTAAATCTGACAGTATTCTATATCAATGTCTTTCCTTTGAATCCCTGATTTTAGGCTCTATAAAAAAAATCATTCTTACAGTATATATTGAACAACAAGTGGTCTATACAATGAGTCCTGTGACCTTGTTTGGTTCAAATCCTGGCTCAGACAGTGACTCACTGTGTGACCCTGAGCAAGTCACTGAACCTCCTTGTGCTCAGTCTTTCAGATGAGATGTTGTTGTAAGTGACTCTGCAACTGAAGCATAGTTCACACACCCTAATCTCATATCTTGTAAAGCACTTTGTGATGGTGGTCCACTACGAAAGGCGCTATATAAAGATTATTATTATTTGGAACCCCTAGATAGTGTTATTTTGGATCAAATGGTTCTTTTTACCCAGTGTACAGAAGTTCAGTATGTAAGAATGGTTCCAGTAAAAGACTGAATGGAGTTTATGATTCTTTATAGAATGCAAAGGCAACCGCTTTTATAGGAGTGCACAAGAAGGAACTATTCAGAACATTAAATATTCTTAAATTAAACAAATCCTATGTTGATATGTGACAGATGAGCTGCTGTAGGAAAGCACTGGCAGGAAGTGACAAGCTGAAGTTCAGCCTCATTTTATACAGATGGAGGCGAGTTCATTTTCACCTGGAAGTCACACTGTAGAGCAGCACCTTTTTACTTTAGATGATCACCTACTGTATACATCTGTGTACCTTACAGGATATGAAAATAAACCCTTCAAGTATTTTCTTGTCAGGATTTAACCAGTAAACAATAACCAAAGATGGTTTTGTAAATACAACACACAAGTGCTTATATCCAGAAAAAGCTCATATGAACCCTATATTATTATTATTATTATTATTATTATTATTATTATTTATTATTATTATTATTATTATTATTATTATTATTATTATTATTTCAAATACATTAGATACCATGAAAGCATAAAGAGTATTTTTAAACACGTTTTATTAAATATATATAGGGAACAATATGTATTTTGGTCTCAGGTAATGTGTCAAAGTCTGTTCTTAAATAAGCACCCTTATGAATTTTCCAATTTTAACCTCACAAGAGGAGAAATGCTGCTTTCAAAATGGTTCCACTTCAAATTAAACATTTTAATTGCATTTAATTGACACCTTGTTAATCATCTATTACTTGCTGGTCAATGCTGTGCAGATAGCAATCTACTTCAATTAACCATTAAAGGCACTTTCCATTAATAGCTTTACAGGTATCTATTTGGGGAAGCTGATAAAGGTTTTTTTTCTATTAATCAAAAATGCATACAAATTACAGTCACTATTGAGTTACTCAAAATGCAGTATAAAAGTTACATAACTATTGACAAGTAGTGATATAATATAGATATATATATATATATATATATATATATATATATATATATATATATATATATATATGCAATATATACGAAGTATATATTATGGCTTAACTAGGACTTCAGTACCTCTTTCACTGCACTCTTGCATTGGTTAGTTTTTTTTTTTAGTTCATTTCTAATAGTTTTCTAAACATCTTTACAAAGGGTCTTGTATTGATTCAATTGTTAATTTGTTTGTTTAATATTGAGTTGATGCACACATGCAGATTTGCAGTAGAAAGATCAGTTACTAATAGATCAATTCAAATGAGTCTTTCCCAGTCCAGGGAAGAAACATTGGGGGCTGTAGTTTGGGCTGCTATTTGTATGTGTGGCACATGGCATATTTCTAAAGAAACAAATTATCTGCACAATAACAAGAGGAGCATGGAAAATGGTCAGCAAGCTAATAAAGAGAATAGAAACTGATAAAGCTATAGATTTAGCAATATCTGATGTAAATATTGAGCTGTGAAATACAAACAACCCTCATTTGTAAAGTCTTTGTATTAAGTGGGTGCCTGTTCTGTTGAGTAGAAACCCATTCAAAACCTTATTGAGCCTATTGGAGTCTCCTTGTAGTCGTTACTGGAGTTTCCATAAGAGTGTTTAACAGAGGTATCCAAATGAATGGGTATGCATGTCCATTGTGTGTGGAGGGTCATGCAGAAGCAATAGCTAACAATGCATTGGAGGTGTTTCGTAATCAATAAGTGTTGTACCAAAATGACACTCATTGACAAGAGTGGAACTCTCGCTCTCACTCTGTCCATAGACTCTGTCCTAATCAATTTTAATAGATCTGGGACGAGAACGAAATGCTTGTACACATTACATTCTAAAAGAATACAGTCATTGCACTATATACCACTATGGAGGATTTAAACAGGAATGTTTGTAGTTCAAGATTTATAAATACGAAAATAATTGGGACCCATATTAAAAAACCCCAGTCGTACTATGAATTGTTTGTTTGTCATGTCTATGAGAAGGTAGACTAGTTATATTGAGGAAAACTTATATTGAGGAAATCAGTAAACCATTATGCTAACATTGTTTTACAAGACTATTTTTGTAAAATACTGAGGACAGTTCCATATAAACCTCAGTACGTTTTATTTTTAAAGGTATAGCCTTCACTTATTTTTAAATTAGAGGAAAAACAAAAATATCCCCAGTCAATTAGGGGAGCCTTTTTTTTTATTTTGGGACCCTCGTTAACCCAGGACTTTCACTTTAATTTTGTTCCGTCCTAATTTTCGAACAATTCCACTGTTTCTGTAATGCCAATAGCATGTACTTCATAAGGATACTAAACATAGTGCTCGTCACAATTTTTAAATAATCACTCGCCCCACTGTATCCAAGCCAGCCCCTAGTTTAGCAGTCAGGGCTTTGTAAGTGTGTGGACAGTAGATACTGATATCCACCAGCAGAGGGAGCGCTAACGAGATGCATCGTTGAGGTTCAATGACTGGACTAGAATGGTGTTGGTAGTGTGTATTATTTTTGACACCCATTCTTGCAGCAGTGAAGCTTTTTCATAAATACAGCCACGTAAGAAATATCAAACTGAAACCATTTACTACCCTTTCAATGTGAACTTCAGGGAATGTTTCAATTCTACAGGTTTGCAGGTTCTTTTTATAGAGTACTTCGTTAATAAATGTCTGCTGTGAATACAAAACATTTGCGCATACAGTACTGTATAAAATATTGGCGCAATTTTGGGGTCATGTATAAAAAACAGAAATACATAAACAAGCTGTGTGATTGAAGTCAAACTGCTGCTGCTCATATCTTTTATTAAAACATTTCTAAAATTAGTAATGCCGTTCTTTTCAACCCATTTGTGTATTATTTATAAAGGCGGTGTTAATCAAGGCAATAGTGAATGTAAATCTGAACAGTGTATTGTTGATTAATTCTGATAAACGGCTAAGACCTCAAAAATGTCTTTCTTTTTTTAAATTTCCACTTACACCTGGAGAATAGACTTTTGAGTTCTTGAAAGCTAGTTATTTATAACCGATTTTAAACCAGTATTGTTCCCTGAATCTTCAAGAGGCACGTCCTTTTTTGCTGTAGCTTTCTTTTTTAATGTCTTCTCCAGTTGCTGCCCCTCGCTTTCCAGTCCTCAGATCGCTTTCAGAGCCCTGGGTTGCACTCTAGATAAAAGTCTTTATAAAGGCTAAGGGGTTGAACAAATGACTACCTCTATCACGCTGTTATCTTGTCAATTACAGATCTCTGATCCCATCATTATAGTGATCGCTATGGCCCTGGCTAGACGCACGGGAAACAGAAGTGAATGAAGGAATTCGGAGAGCAGCGTCGTGATGCCGTGGCATGACGATTCAGTGCTTTTCATTGCCAAGTTGTTCGTCTGAGGAGTCTCCTGAGCAAATTAGCAACTCGAGGCACTTTCGCTAAAAGCTCTTCTTGTTGGATTTGCAGTCAATCACCGCTCGCCCAGTTTAATGTTGAGGTTTGTAATGGATAACGAGAGCTCCCAGACTGACCCGAATCACCTGTTTGTTTTACAGATGGGCTTCATAGCAGCAGTTTGACGTAATTTAGGTCAAGGCGGTCACGTCTGTAGAGGGTTTTTAAAGTTTAAAGTTGAAGCGGCTCGTTTTTATTCATGGTACCTAATGTAGGAGGCAGTCCTATTTTTAGGTTAACTCTAAAATAATTAGGAAACTTCTTTCCTCCTGCTGTGGGTCTCCAGATTTCATACAACTGTAAAGTAGGTATGATATTAGATAATACAATATCTCGAACCCTGAAAAGAATCCAGAAATTAACATTTGTTACCAGTGAAAACTTGACCCATTTCCCCTGCTTTGTAAGCATAAAATATACCCGATTCCCAACTTTCCTTATCATAATGTTATAAAACCACAGCATATTCATAACTAAAAAGAAAGTTTCTAATGATTTTGGACAATCGTTTCAACAAGTCCTCATCAATGTCCTTATGTTTTCTTTGAAAAAAAAAAAAAAAAGATCCTATCCCACCACAACAGCCAAACAAATGTTCTGATTAAGTGTTCTATTGCTAAATTCCAATTGTATTTCTTTACTATGTCTTTATTACATGTCATTGGAATACAATTGTGTCATCATCACAGGTCACAGTCTACTGCTGTTTTATTTGATTTTTAAAATGCATAAAAAAAAGACTGAATGCAGTACGTTGTAAAGCTAAAGCAAAGATAATATATATTTTATACTGCAAATGTTTTCTTTTCCTGTGCAGTCCTGTTTTTAATGTCTGTTGATAAAGGCTTGATTGATTATACACATGGTGTTCTGACAATCAGACTGGTCATTACCAGTACTATGAAAATGTGACCCTGTTTTTTTTAAGATTGCTGAAATGACTTTATTATGATTTGTGAGTATTATATTGAAGAGTGGGTAGTGCATGTATATGGTTAATACAGCCTGCCCACTGCGGTTCAATAATAGATGCCTTATTAGGACCTGTGCTTCTGATTATCAGAAACAAAAGTGCATTCACTGAAGACTAATGTCAATGCAAACCTCTCTTGGTTTCCGCTGCCGACAAAATAAATTTTCCCTAGGGTTCGTTTCAATTACAATGAAGTGTAGGTGTACTGTAAGAGTCTTCAAGAGAGCAACACATAATAACGTCAAGGTTTTAATTACGTGTCAATATTAAAAAATAAATGTAAGGTCATTGAGGGTGGAGGGTTTAAAGTGTGTGTCGGTGTTTTGTGTGGTAAAAATATTTTCGCTTGCTCTTGTCAGCTATTTATTAGATTTTTTTGTGTATTTGAATTATTCTGTCATATATAATAAACAGTTATTTTTATATTATTAAACAGCCTGGTATGTTTTCTTTTTGTTATGTCACGTATGGAAGAAGCTGCAGGCTAATTCATTGAAAAGGTGGGAGTTGGTGGCTAGGTGGCACAGTGGGTTAGTACACTACCCTTTCATGTCTTGAGTCCTGGTATGCAATCTTGCATAACAAAACAATCATATAATTGGACACTTTTGCTTTCGGTCACAAACAGAGCAACCAAGGGAGAACAGAGACCAATCTAAAAGGATAGTTCCTCTGTAGCTGGACTGCGGGGCAATGCGCTTCCACTCTTTAAAAAGAGAGAGGAAGTCCATGCCAGTCCTCACAGCTATGGTAACAGAACCCTCCACCCCTGTGTGTAAAGCACATTCTATCATATTGAACCCCTTCTGTGCTGAACACATGGATTATATATATGAAGGAATGAGCATTATTGATCCTGCCCTTTGAGTGCCTATGGAGCAGACATGCAATTTACCAATGGGGTGGCTGTCTGCAGCATACTGGAACAAGCAAGACCTGCACACTGAATAACATGCTTTACTCTGCTTTTCAGGAAGGTGCTCTCGAATGATTAATCTAAACATGTCCCCTCACAAAAAAACAAAGCCAGGTGAGATCTGACTGTATCAGGAAGGGGACCGTGACTTGACTGACTTGATTTGGAATATTAAAATGGATCTCCTTTAAAAGCAATATAACAAAAAACAGATGTCTTATAAAAGTTCACCATGGTAAACGTGTGCTTTTTAATTTTGCAGTTTCCTCTTCAATGAACCACAGTTGGTACAGAGCTTCACAACACTTATTTGTGATTTACTACACATGCTTAAGCTTTACAATGCTTTCACTATCCTTTCATTGTGCTTTTCATGCACTTTGCAATTATTTTGCATCAGCCACCTTTGACTAGAGCTCTTCATCTGGTTTGCACCAGTTGAATAAACAAGCTGCTTGAAATATCAAACAATCAACACACAGGCACAGGGGGCCTCAAACTCCACACGCTGCTTCTACACTAGCCTTAGAGTCAGTGTATCAGATTCAAAATTCTTACTGATTCCAATCATCCCAAAGCAAAGCACTGGAATTCAGGTGGTAACAATTCAATCAATTTGCCCCTGGCAGACAGCTAACACAATTGAATTGGTAGGCCCCACAAGCTTGTTAGTTTTGTAACTTTTCTGAAGCTGATAAAATGAGAAGCCCTAATCATCTAGTATAATCATCTGGCAACTGAATAAATGGCAAACTCAAGTTTTCACTGGCAAAATGTTCTTTGAAATAACAGACCATTTCACCACCAGATAATGAACAAACAAGTCAAATATATATATATGTGTGTGTGTGTGTGTGTGTGTGTGTGTGTGTGTGTGTGTGTGTGTGTGTGTGTGTGTATATATATATATATAACTAAAACAAACCATAGTATGCCAACACAACTTACACAACTTTAAAGGAAATCATGAACAATTCAAAATACCACATGTGACTTAGCTGGGCGTCATCTTTAGAAGGTCTTACTTACCAGTCTACCATAGGGAAAGATATTGAGTCACCCTGTAAAACTTTTGGTGCCTTATTTACAAATACTTAATTCTTATATAAAGACTTTGGTCTGAGAATTAAATCCACTTGTTATTCAGGAACTGTTTATAGACTGGTGTTAAATAGTCAAAGTGTGACTCTCCGGTTCATTTTTATATGAGAATAAAACTAAAGGCAATTCTTTGACCTGTAAATAAATATACAAATATACAAAGTATATTTTTCATACATTTGAAGGTTTTCATAATGTATATCATTCTTGGGACAGACCCATTGTGGTGATGCTTCTTTTTCTCTGGGGGTTCCTTCTCTCTTCAAAGAGGTAGCAGAGGGGCAGTCAATAAGAAACTTCATAGCTGATCTGATTGGGTCTGGTGTGGAATCCTCATTCCATTCCCACTGCATTAAACTGAATCAAGTTCAGCTTCTGGCCTTTTATGATTTTGTCCAGTCGAATGAGAGGTGTGAGACCATCAGTTTTATAATTGACTGTTTTACCCATTCTGATCAAGAGGTTTTCAACAGATTCAAAACTGTATCTCTAACAATTAGTGCTGCTACTTATGCTACCAATGTGACTATCGCCCCAAATGCATCTAGCGTGTTGTCTAATTAACTATGAAGATAACTCCTGACCTACTGGCTTTAATCACTTATTATACTTATGCTCCTTCAAACAAACAGCATATTATATATATATATATATATATATATATATATATATATATATATATATATATATATATATATATATATATATAGATATATATAGATATACAATATATATATATAGATATATATATATATATATAATATATATATATATATATATATATTATAAATCATGACACATATTATGTAATATACACACACACACACACACACACACACAGCTAAGTGATGTTTAATTTATAAATATGAAAAGTTTTAATGGCTTCAGTACTTTTGACTTCCTTTAAAGCTATCATGGTAGGACTTGGATCAGGAGATTGGAGTACTGCTGAGACTAAGAGGGGTTGAATACTGCAGATATTGCTGTTGATAAGTTGCCAAGGCATTTTTATGGGGTCTGTGTCGTGTTTTGGGGGAAAAGCACTTATTGCCTCCACCCTAAATGCCTTTTATACTTTCTCTCAAGGAAGTAGATTTCAAGCAGTCTGTTGTTTTGAGTTCATAGCTCTATTATCCCCTGCAGGGGATGAAACTGAAAACCTTGGCTTTGTACCACTGAGCTTGGAAGCTGCCTTTTTTTACTGACCTGCTTTAGACAGGCAATTTAAGATAGGGACAATTTACACGCTGCAGGGTTAGCATTGCAGCGAACAATACTTTTGCTATTCTATTCCTCAGGGAGAGTCGAGGCGGTTCATCTTCTGTTTCACATACGTCACGGATCTTCACCTGAAGAGTGGGAAGGTGAGGGCGCTGTTCAAAAGCCAGTAGTGACCCACGTGGCTTTCAGCAGGAGGCAGCAGAATCCCCTGCAAGGTGTCTAATAGAAGTGTGCTTTGTCCCAGCCAGGGAAACAGTCATAATTAAAGTGCCACTGCATTCTCCCGTCCAGCAGGAGGCCTAAAGAGAACCATCTCTTGGAGTTCAGCGCTCGCTGAGGCTGGGAGCTGAGATAATGTGCTTTGATTGCTGTGGCATTAACCTTTCAACCACCCATCTGCCCCTTCCATTATTATATTCAGATTTTTTGTTATCTCAAATTTCTATGATTTGTTTAAAATATATTTACTGTAGCATTTCCTACAGTTCTTATCGGATGTGCTGAAACAATTTCAAACCTTTCTAATGAGATCTGAATAAATGGCAAACTCAAAGTAATGCATTGTAACATGTTTATGTATAATCATATTATTGTTGAATAATCTTTGTTTCTTGCCAGTGGGTGTTTTTAAGCATGAGAATCATAACTTTGTAATAATAACTATAAGAAGATATTTAAAAAAGTGTGCTTCTTAATTATAACGTTATAATTATGGTACAGTAATGTTAAAGGAAGTACCTGATGATCGCACTATAATTACATTTTAAATACACTGTTGTTTAAAAACAATTACTCTTTAACCCTTGGCATAATCTCTAAAATAGTTATACATAACACTGCAGTTATTAAAAAGCTATTTAAAGTAATATATTATTGCCACACACTAGAATTAGGAAAACATACATGTCTCTGACTGTGTTTGCTTCTTGCGGGGGGCTACAATAAGATATTGCTTATGGTAAATCAGCATGTATAAATACATGAATTCCCAGAGGGTTGGCTGGGGACTTGTCTCTCCGCAGCTCAGGTAGTAGCTCAGTGAGAAGACTGTGGGCTATTTGCTATTTGCTATTTGCTGTTTGAGGACCCACCATTGCGCTCACATTTATGTTAAATGTCATGCACGTGGAGGTTGGAAGGTGGTTCAATAGCACCATTAGAGAGAGCTTGTCACAGTACGTCTGAAGAAATACATCCCTGCAAATACACTTTATTTCAGATATGCATTGGTTTCCTTTGCATGGTATCTTTTTGATTTGTATAAAAACCTGTAAGAATGTCATTAATTTTTTTTAACAAAATAAATGTGGCAATCTCGCTATAATTAATCATGCTGAAAATATTACATACAACAGCTCAATCATATATCCCTTGCTTGAGCAAAATTCCAAATTGTGAATACAGAAAGCGTTCTGTGGAAACCTATTGACACTAATGACATTATTAGCTGTGTTAAAAGTCATGTTTTTTTTTCTGTCTACTTTGTCTCCCTGGAAACTGAAAAATAATGGTCATCAATGTTTCTGGAGAGGTAAAAAAATGCTTTATGCAATGATTTAATAACATTATTATTATTATTATTATTATTATTATTATTATTATTATTATTATTATTATTATTATTATTATTATTAATATTATTATTATTATGCAGTATCTCTGTCAGACTGTAGTTGTAAGGCTGTAAACAGTTATCAGACATAAGCTTTGAAAACCAAAAACTGCTGCTCTAGATTGTAATCAGAGATAGCAGATGAAATAAAACATAACCTTCATATTTCATATACTTAATACGAAATTAGTAGGACATATGAATTATTAAAACCTCATGGATCATCAGAAGTTCCATTATTGGTCAACAGAGGAGCATACTTTAATCACTCTGTACAGATCTGCAGGTCAGATCAGAACCCGAGGGGGTATTTATGCAGTTTGATTCATCCAGTCTATTCCCTTGCTTGAAGTTATGTTCAAGAATGAATAGCCAGGGACTGCAGTAGTAGCGATTTATGAAAAGAAGCAGTAATAAATCTAGTCACACTTTTTAAATGTTTTATATAAATTATTAAATTATTAAACCAGTCATACTTTTCATGGGGTCATGGGAAGCAGTCATAATTTCCATAGAGCAATTCTGCATTTTTGTTTGAATCCAACACTAGTCTACAGTATATAAAACTGTAGTACAGACAGTCCTTATCCTATCATTGTGAAGACCACGTAACTAGTTGTGGTCCACTTGGTCATGTATTAAACTAAACAGAAACCAACAGAACTTCCTGAAAACCCCCCCAGATACTGCTTTGAAGATGGATCAATATTTGTTTATTATGTGAAGTTTTAGCCTAGGACCCACAAGCAATTACTTGCAAACTGTACTGTGCAAGCCAAAGTGTGAACACACCTGTCTTACTACAGCTGTCATTGCAAACCCTAAAATTACTAGATCTATTGAGTGCTAACGTGTTATTTCCAAATCACTATAGGCTGTACGCTGAAGACAAAGTATACATTGTCATCGCTCCTGGAGAGCATTCCTTCAATAACCCTTTGAATATTCTAGCTGCAGGTTTTAATTTCACCTTACACAGCTGACCTCATGGTTACCTTTCTTATATTTTATTGGTTCATCCTTCTGCTTTATAAAGTGCTTGTCAAGTGGAAATATGGCCTAGCAGTCATAAGTGAAAATAGTTTGGTAGTCTCAGCTTAGCCCACAGTGAACATTATTGCAAATCACTCATTCACCACATAAAATGTCTCCATTGTCAGTTTATTGTTTGAGAGAACCTCTGAACTCAATGGAAGAGCCATATTGTCAACACCCCACCCCTAGTGGAATAAAGGAAAACATCAGTTAGAGGTACCACATGGAACATATAGGACAAACAGGGTGTTGCAGTGGGGACAAGTTAATGGTTACACCTCAGTGTACCAGAAGTACTTAGAGATATTTCTCAGAGCTCTATTAAGGGCACCTTAAAATAGTCACCAGGATGTGATGATTTAAACAGAAAATGATATACAAACTGAATCTAATGTAAGAAGAGTATATTAGTTAGGATAATATTTAATACCCATATCAAGTTCCTCACAAATATTGAATTTAATGACCAGATGATGTCAGTACCATGTCTGGCTACAAACCTTATTGCACCTTAACTTTCACTAATACCAGCACATACATTCACATGCAAGAGCAAAACAAATAAGGGGTTCCATTTCATATGAAAATAAAGCAAAAAAAGCTCATAGCTGCCTGGGTAATTTGTGTTTATTTTAATAAAGCTGTGGAAATTAAATCCCACTTGAGATTCATGACAGTCTGCCTGGATGAATAATGCCCATATCTCCAGGGGCCCCCACAAATTGAAGTTTTGTAACCATTTTATTTATTTCTTGGCTCTGCGTATGCTGCAAGAGAAACTGTTAGAATCGCGAAATGGTGGGGAATTGGTGAACTAGTTCTAAAGCTACATTACACTCATAAATTATTAACATGCTTTCAATAAAAGCCCCAACCTTTGCAACTTAAGTACTGTGTATAATATATGCTGTATGCAATCTAGAAGTTTAAAGGATGCATCATTCAATTTGGCACCATTGTGAAAGCCCACTTTGTTTATAAAAAAAAAAAACGAGTTAAATAAAAAATAAAAATAATGAACTATACAACGGTAGTAAATGATTGTAATATTTTTTTGCTAGTACTTTAGTACCGTATTGGTTAAAGCAGCCTCACCTACATTTCCATTGATTGGTGGCTGTGCTGTCACTTATTTTGAACATTCAATTAGGAAGCTAATTAATTTACCCTTTCAAAAGGAATCTTATTAATGGGTGAACCATGTATGGAAAATGTATGTTTGCCCATTGGTAATATTCTTATTTTGCTGCGTTTAAAATCAAAAAGCATTGCAAAGGTGTCTCCAGCTGGATTCCAACTATCCAATCTATCTTTTTCCATTCAGAATGTGTGTAAGGAAAGCTAATGTGCACATGTCCTTGAATGGCTGTACAATGATTGAATAAAACACTCTGGGTCCCCATTAGTGTTTAAAAGCTGCAATATTCTTTGCCCTTTCAAAGTTAGATGAGTCGGTGATGCAGGGGAAGTCTATTTGCTGTTTAATTGGTCTGAAAGCCCTTTTATTAAACAAGAGATGTTGGTCAGGCAATGGAAACATTCGTCAGCTCTGTTCAGCCCGCTGTGGTGACTCATCCCTGCCCCTCTCACTGATGCTGTCTTGACGAGCTCTCTGCAGGGTAGAGACAGAGAGGTGAACCCAGAGGCTTGCTGTAGATCTGACAGGTAAAACCTTTTGATTTCTGCTTCAGTTTACATAGCATTTGCAAGCACAAGTCGTTCTCCCACCCCCTCCGCTGTACTCCTACACACAAGCCAAATGCAGGTCTATCTGGAAACTCCCCGGGACCAGCTAGCTTCTCCATGTGGGATGAAATTCACAGAGCATCAACGTCTGTCTCTGTTGGTCCCTGGAAGCAAAGTTATTGATTTAATGATTTCCTGCAAAAAAGGCTTTTTTTTTTTTTTTTTGCCTTTTAGTATTTTTCACTCATACAACAGAGTACCTGATATGCAATATGTCAGTAAGGTTTTGTTGCTTTTGGCAAATAAATAAAGCTTTCTTCTTGTTGGTTATTTTTAACCATGGCCTCTAAATAAACATTTTCTTATCGCTCATTAGTCCCTTTTTTTTCCAGGTGTTATTTTCACATTGCATTTCCCCGACCCTCATTAAGTTTACCTCTTTAAAAGCATAGCAAAGCGTAATAAAGCATAGTGAAGGTAAAGCCTAGATAAGCATTGAAAGCCCAGACATTTTATACAGACATTCATAAAACATGCAATACACCAGTTACAAATCTCCACCACCACCTGTCCTCCAGAGAGTGCTGTACATAAAACATGGAACTTGAAAGAGTAAATTACTCAATTTCTTTCAAACACTTATTTGAGTTACAAAACTAGGAAAAAAAAACACAGCAGGTATTTTATTTTAGGCAGTTTAAGTAATTTTTTTTTTTTACATTTTGTAACTTGAAAGATGTTTCTGTACATTTTGAAAGAAATTGAGTAATGTAAAAATGCTTTGAAAATCAGCCCCAATGTCTTTACCTCCCTGCAGGATTCATGCTGGCTAGACAGCTGCATCATTAACTGGAACACAAGAAGAAAAAAGGGAGGAGAAAATAATGATATCTTTCAGAGTGTTTTGCCAAAAAATACATAACTGAAAAACAAAAATATCCACGACAGACTTGACAGTGTTTTTGTGTGCCAGCTGCACACCACGAGGTGAAAACAGTCATCTAAAAGAACAAGTGCTGGCAATGCAACAATTGTTTGTGTTTGTATTTCTATTCATGAATAGTGCAACTGCTCTAGAAATGTTTGCTTCCCTGCTACATGAAAAAAGACTAGTAAAGCCCTGTTTGACTGAAGCTGACTGGCGAATGACACGTGACGTCCACCCCTGGCACGCTGTTTGCTATGCGTGGCAGGTACTGTCAGTGCAGGATGGCACGGCAAAATGTGAAAACATAAATAAGACTTTACTAGCTACCAGCAGAAACTTACAGCATCACCTAATAGCAGTGTCCAGAACACTGGAACAGAAAGGCAAGGAATTTAAATGCTTTTTAAAAATCACAGTTTGGAATTGCAGTTTAAAATAAGCGTATATAGCATGTTTAATTATATACATACAACATGCATATACTGAGTTGCAGTCACATTATCTCTGAATACAGTAGTAATTCACGAGCAGTGTTTGTTTCATATGTGCCAAAAACCCATTTATTTAAATTTTAAATTTGTATTTTATTGCTTAGTACAAAGTACTAATGGTGGTTATATTTTATAAGTAGGGTTAGTTGATAGGATTTTTAATTCAGCCCAAATGTCTGTCCTGAAAATAAAACTTGTGAAATGGTTTGCAAAGCCTGGACCCTGAATTGAAGTCCTTACTGTACAGATTTGGTAGTTTTCGTATATTTCACGCACACACATGCACACACACAGGCATACACACACACACACACATGCACATACACATATGCACACACGCAATGTGCAGTACTGGTGTTATTGTGCAGCCCCCTACCCTTCTCTTGATGAATGCCCTCCATTGCCCTGCACTCTTCTGACAGTTGCATTTGAAGCTGTCAGATGTGTTTTCTGGTAGCTTAGTCATTCTGTTGAAAATAGTAAGACAAGTGTCAAAAGCTGCCAGTGTTACTATCCTCCCTGATACTGTGACAGGAAGCCCAACTAAGGATATTTGCTCAAGTCTGTTTTGACCTCACACAGAGCTTCATGACCAAATGGCGTAGGCTGAGAATTCAAAATAAACTTAATGGCTCTCAACTGCATCTGATATTGAGTTCCACAGGTAGAAGTGATATGTCTTGAAACCATGGGGTTTTTGTTTTAAAAGGGTCAAATTTAAAGCCAACAGTTCGAAGACAGACAACAATGACAGTAAATACAACTTCTAGAATATAACACATTCTATATTCAAACAGACAGAGAAACCAGTTAAAAAAGCAATAACACATTTCACAGGTCGATGATCATATTCACAGAAATGAATGCTAATTCTGAAAAATAGCAATACTACCCCTGCAGGTACTAATTGTCAGTAAAATACCTCCACGTCAGTCATTAGCGTTTAATAGGGGCACAACTAACATGATCTGATAAAAGGATATCCTTGCTCAAAGACTTCAGTTACAAAAGCTAACAGATTTCCTGTTACTGAAGTTAGGTTTCTGTGGGGCAGGGATGCTGGGGTCAGTTGCATGAGTGGAAAGTGCAGTGCTTCACTAGGAAGCCTGAAACAATCAGTAATGTTTTGTGCGTCATCTAGGTTCGTTGGGTGCAAACAGTGCATTCAGGTTTGCTTTGTAATTTGCAATTTCAACTCGGAACGACAGTTGAACTGCTCAGTTCTGAAACAGTTTGTTTCTTGATGGTTATATTCTGTTACAATTGTTTTGTTCCATTCATTTGCATTTGCTTTAAAGTTGCAAAATGTTTCTCGTCCTCTTGAAATAAATTACAGCAGCATTCTTATTTCATGATTCCATAACTCACAAATTCAGTTAATACATATTTAGGCCATGTTAACTGTTGTATATCATTTTATTTTATTTTATACTGTATAAATATCTTCAATGTTTTTCTATGTAGAGCATACATGTATGCAATGTATATGTAGAGAGTTCACATTCTTGTGGTACTGTACATACATTTGGAATGGAAGCATCCTAAAAAAGAGAAACTTTAAAGTAGTAAGTCAAGCAGACAAATGCTTCCATTGGGGGCATCATCAGTGAACTTTGTCTGCTAGCATTAGAGTCTGGATCTGATCGCTCTCTACCCCGCTAGGATAATCCACATCTGAATCTTTGACAGTACCAGGGAACCTCCAAGGATCAGCCACTTATTATTGGGGGTTATCCCAGTATAACCATGGGTAGGTGGATGATGCAATCCAGTGGGAAACAACAGTGCTGTCAAATTTGACTCACCCCAGTATAGGCTGATCAAAGCATCCTCTAGTTTATTTGATGTTTATGATTATTATTGAATGGTTTAAGTTAAGCAGTTTTAAGACTAAACACTTTTTAAAACACTATTTTTGTAATGCATAGTTTTTTTTTTTCTTTCTTTCTTTCCAGGAATGAATACCTATTTCCTGTCTCTACTTGTAAATCAATCCAAATAATAACAAATGATAGATTGGAGCTAAAAAAAAAAAAAATCACCTGGGGTTTTCTTTTTATGCTGCTGATTTCTCAAAGTTCTATTCAGACTTTTTTTTTTTTTTAAGGATTGTAATTAGTTACACATTGGCTTACGGTAAATAATTCATGAAATGCTGACAAATCCATAGGAAAGGCCAATGACACTAAACCAGTCTTCACACAGGTCCATCACAAATAAATATAAAATATTGATTAAAGTTAGAGCTCACAGACATAGTCAATAATTAAGAGTCAATGAATTACTATTGACAAACAATTTTAACAGATCCATATGGAGTCCTTACGGCACATCTGGAAGAACCAGCACAAAAGAAAACATTTATTTTCAAATCGGTCACTGGCAATGATTTCATTTAACACGCAGACCATTTTCTAACCCTACAAACAGTAATCAACTTTTAATGCATAAAGAGCCTGACATTGTGTGCATATCAGGTAGCAATGATTGGTTACAGCTGGAAATAGTCACATTGGCCTTGACGATGGTGGGAGCAAGCTGACTTGATGAGGCTATGAAAGGGAAGATTAAAACATTCATGCAACTCAATCTGTTCCTGGCTTTTGGTTTTTAAGACAAAGCAGCCCTTGCAGCAGTCTCATCAATGAAAGCTGGCCTGTCTGCTCACAGTACCCATCCTCAAAGACAGGACTGGATAAATGAGCTGCTAGTTTCCTTTACAATTGATTTTATAATATTAATGTTAGTAGAAAATCGTCTGTGGTGTAGCTCACCAATATCACCCTCATCTGCTTACGCACTTTGTTTGTCAAATTTTTCCCGTTGAATTAAAATCACATTATTTGGAAGTCAGCGTCAGCTCATCAAACAGACCTGCTTAGATTGATGTCCCATTCAATGTACTTAACTTAAATTATTACTTATATATGAATTGATCTATCTATCCAAAATATTATCTATTTATGAATATGTAATATATATATCTATTATATATATATATCATAAAATATATATATAGATATATATATATATATATATATATTAAGGTAATGGCCTACATAAATTATGTTTGACAGCTGTATCCAGGTACATGTAATACAATACTGTAAATTATCCAGACGGATGGTACCAGACACATAAAATAAAAGTTCTTCCTCCAGTGAATACAACTGACTGCTGACTCATCCTGATGCTAACCATACGTCAATGTACCCATTCACAAAACATATTTGGAATTTAAGTTAGCAACTTGTTGTCTTGAGTTGCCATATACAGGGCTGTGACAGTCCTGTTTAGCCCAGCAGCTTTCTAATATGAAACTGAGCTTCGAAGGCCAGTGAAAAGCTCAATCTTCTTCTTTTGGAGAGTTTGACTGAATACCTCAGCAATATCCAGAACGAAGGGGTCTTGCGCTTGTATGCTCTCTAAATACTTACTTCAAAGCAACCTTGTGCATCTCCATCAAAGATACCTTTTTTTTCCTTAATACACAATTAAATATGAAGCAGTGTAGACTGATCATCAGCTTTTGTTTTTTTTTAAACGAGTATTGATGGCTACTGTCCATATAGGGTTGCTATGGCAACATGATTGCAGGAGACAGGCAAAAAAAAAAAAGGATCTTTCACAGTGCTGCACAGCCCAGGAACAGTCTAAGTAATTGCCTTCTTTTTTTCATCTAGTGTCCCTGGGGAGAATCTTGAAAGACCATTGGTGACGCAAGCTCTGATGTCAGACAACGGCAAAAATGAGTCCACCAAAGGAATTTACATGAGTAATGACTCAGTCAATCTGTGACCCTTGACATTGTTATCAGCAAGCTGTGAGTGACAAAAAATGAAATACAAAATCAGAGGGATGTTCTGCATGCATGGGAGAGACTGAGGTTAAATACAACACGTGTTGTTAAATGCTCCTGCTTTACCATTTGCATGTGCACATCCATACTGTGTAAGCATTTTTAAACAATACTCAGTGCAGCAAGCTTATTGACATTTCCCTGTCACTATATCATATCCTTTCAGAGTGCTGCAAATTACATCCTCAAACCAATGTCATGTTTTTTAATAGTAATTTAATATTTTTATTGGAAAATGTTGGTCTAAAAAATGAATTATCTTGTCAAGACCAAATAACAATGATTAAAGGGATGGTTTTAATAATAGACTCAATTTAAAAACACACTCTAGATAATGGGGCAATTATATGGATTAAAAGCAACACTGCAGAGCTACCATGAGGGAGTAGTGCCCACACCTTTTACCATCCCTTGTAACATCTTACAACACAATAGTAAACATGCAAAACAAATACTCAATGCTGTGAAGGGGAAATAAGTATTATAAATATTTTAAAAAGTTCATAGAAGACATACTAATGCAAACTAAGCAAAACTGCATGAATTAATTATAAATAATCAAAGTGCATGCAAAAAAACTTAAATCAAATTAATATTAAATAATTTACTGCATAAACAAAAGAGAAAGGGGTGTGTGGGAAAAATGTATCTGTCGGGATCTCAGATATACAGCTTTGGCCAAATGTTAAGACCATTAAAAAAGAAAACTATATGAACATAATTTAGATATTTTATTCAACATCATCTAATCCAAGAAACAAAATTATATCTCAAAGGTAATCGTATCTGGGTGCTCTGGAGGTAGTTAGCTGCTTTCAGTCTGGTAAATTATAAAGGAGACTTGTAGTCCTGCCTTTTTGTTTGGCTGCTGAGCTCTGCTTTTGTGCTGTGCTCTGCTGCTATGCTTTGCTCTGCTGCTGTGCTGTGCTGTGCTGTGCTATTCTGTGCTCTGCTCTTGTGTTCTGCTGCTGTGTTGTGCTGTGCTGTGCTGTGCTGCTCTGCTCTGCTGCTTGCCCTGGGTTCATCCAACTCACAAGTGGAGAAACTGATCCTTTTATACACCTGTGGCTGGGCGTAATTGATTGTTAATTAATCAATTAAGACCCAGCCACAGTCTGCATGTGTATTTGGCAGGGATGGTATTAATCCTATCCCTGCCAAACTGAACACCAATAAATAATATATTTTATACAGGGGCTTGCACCCTATCACAGCCCCCAGGAGCCCAGACAGATTTCACAGACTCCGTCGCCCTTTCCTCCAGGGTTCAGTAGTTTGTTAAAATCCTAAGTTTGACGGGTTGGCAAGTTGCATAAATTGCCAAGCAAAAAAGGCTATTGACACCAGGAACGGAGGTGACCTGTTGATCTTTCAACATTCAACATTTCAAATTAGACAGAAAATCAAGGGGGAAAACTGAGGTACAAATACATAAAAAAGAAACTAAGAAAACAAAAACACTACCTACAAAACAGACTTCCTGCACAGTGACTCAGATATTCCCTACACTCCTATTAGACTGATAACTCCCTCCATTGGGCTTCAGCTAGTTCTTAGCTTTGTATAGCTCTCTATTGTAAAAGCACTTCATAGCTGCTAGGTTCCAAAGCAACACTTGTCTACAGCTAAGAATTCAGCCAGGCAGCTTTATGTCAGCTTTAGAGTGACTCTCAAAGATTCTCCTGAATTTATTAGTCTTTCTAATAACTTGGATGATTGTATGAAGAATGTGTGAGGTACTGAAAGTCACCTCCCAACCCCCAATGACCCCCCGGCCCTGTGTTTTAAAAATGAAGATACAATTATTAATTCAGTAAACCTTGACCATGAAATGGGCTTTAGTTTGTTTTGTTCAGGCCGTAACATATGCTTGAGATATTTCTTCGCTGTGTACGTCGGTAAACTGCTCTTGGTTTTTTGTCACCAATCAATGCTCAAATAAGGACTTGACAGCTTCTATTATATAATTACACTGTAGATACAAACAAATTATTATGTAATTACAATTTAATACATGAGCCAAAAAATGCTGAGAATCAATTCTGATATGGCACTATTAAAACAACTGGTTTGTTCACTAAAGGGTCATTATAGACCAATCCCAAAGCACTTTTAACTTGTGTTTTTCAAAGACGGAACCCTCCTTTGAAAAAAGGCACATCCCTAACTCAGACCATTTGCCTATCACGTTGATCAGTTTATGTTGAGGTTGCTTTAAAGTGGTCTTTGCTACAATACCCAACAGGCCTCTATTAAAGCATGTTTGCTGATAGCATAGATATTATGTGGTGTTTCCTAATTAATTGAACTTTTCCTGTAGTTACACTACAGCGGCTTTTCATTCGAGTCTCCTGGTATGCATTATATGAGTCATTTATTCACACTTACACTGTTATTTTGCATTATGAAGAGGCACTTGTGGTAAGATTGTTACTATTTAAAGTCTGTAATTAAATGAATGTTGAGTTGATCGGTGGCTCTGAACAAAACCACCCAGTCCAAAGACTTGTCTACCATTAGAGTTTCCCGGTATCAAAGCTCTCAACTACAGTTTTACTCCTTTCTGTGTAAAATAACCTATCCCCTGCCTTGACAGCCTGTGAGGTGCTCATTAAAGCACATGGTGACAGCACTGGAGAACTGAAAATGTAATGTTTTTAAGGTCATGAGGATTTTGAGACTGTTAAGAGCCTATTACTGCCAACTGCCATTATGAAATGGACCCACTTTGCATACATGTCAATGGTTTTACTGTAGAAAACCATAGTAAAGCCACCTGAACTCCTCTAGCATTGACTCTAAATGAAGGGCCTGTGTTGAAGTTATAATGGCATGCAACTAGTAATGAATACAAATCTAAGTAGCTTCTTTCAAATTGTACATTGAAAATAAAGCCCCAGAGTGTGCCAAAGACATTAATGAAATGGACTGATATCTTTATTTGTTCATATTGTACTTGGGTGCCTTCCTCTGCAGTCTGCGTATTGGGAGCTGAGATCTTGATCTGCATTACTTATTAATAACCAGGACGGAGGATTTACATCTTATTTCCCTACAGGGTTTCAACGATGGCCATGAATCTGAATGCATCCACGGCTGAGTGTATTTGGAAGGTAGAAATATTTGTCCATTTAAATGCCGGACCTTTAGAGAGCAGCCACAAAAGTTCACTGTCCTTCTCACTGAGCTGTCCGCCTCCACAGTTTTCAAGCCTGAAAGCACACACTTGATGATTACAATTGGTAATCATATTACTGGATTCCAGTAAATGTCATCAATTAGACAAGTGCTGTAGCAGTGCTCTTACAATAGCAGTTTTGGTTGGACTATACCAGCAAGACATTAGCATATTTCATAATGTCTTGCTTCTTCAAAATAATAATTTAAGTATGTAATGATTTCCTTAATTTAACTTTAAATTGCTTTAAAATTGTGTAAAGGGCATTGTAGTTATCTTTACATTATATAATGCCAGTAATGTTCTGAACTTATAGTAAGCACAGTAATAGCTAATGATCGGGTATTACTCAAGACATGTATGAAATTTCGACTACATTACATTCCAAGATCATTTAATCTTTATATATTGTATAACAGAACCTGCTGTCTGGAAATGTACTACCTCGGTATTTACTTAATTACTAAAGTCTTTCAAAATTCTAGATTAGATTAGGTCATTATGGTTGTATCAACTATGCTCTTCCTATAAGTACACGGCTATCATCAATAGACTACATTGTTGTTAAAAAACAGTGGGCAATAATAGTATTACCAGCAATCCTATGGTAGGACTATGCTAGTGTAAGGATGTAGCATCCCCAGGTGAAGTGTTATCAATGTATGGAACATGAACATGATATAGAATATCTCATAGTGGGCTGATATGATACAAGCTGATATTCACTCCACCAGAAGTAAGAGCTTTGCCACAACTGCCCTCTCTGACCTTGAGTGGGTGAAAATCAGCTTCAATTTTGCACAGTACCCTATACTATATATTGTATAATATATAGTAAAAAAAATAACTTAAATAAAATGAATCCTTGCTGTTTGTAAAGTGGCAGATAATTGTTGGAAAAAGAGCAGACAACCTAATTCATTCACTCGCAAGCATGAAAAAAGCTAAAAAAAACTCAAGCAGTGGAGTCAGTTGAAGAGGCTCCCCCTCACGTTACCATGACTACTATAGTCGTCAAGTGTTCTGTTTATCTATTATTTATTCTTTTGATGCTTTTGCTGTTCTTTTACTATGGTTTATCACTCTTCACTATTCTTTTATATGGTATACTGAAGTAAACCAAAGTGGTCTCTCCAGGGTGAGACATGCCGGATGGGGAATGAGTAAAAGCTCACATTGACATTGCTGGCTTTTATCCTGGCACTATGAATAAATAGAACTTCCCATGGCAAATATTGAAAATGTCCTCATAATGCCTGATATTCTTATGTTTAGACAGTACGTTATCTAAGGGTCATTCCACGCCAGCTCAACCAGAAAACGTTGAGTTCAGAAATGATAGCTGTTATTTTCCCAGAGGAGGCTCTACATAACAGCCTCCAGTACCTATTTATATAAAATATATAGTAGGCAACATGTTTGAGCATGCATGCTCTTTATCAAATACATTGGCATTTATTTAAACGATCTAAAAAGGGATGGATCTAAATGCAATGAATAGTCCTTTGGGGACAACACCAGTGGGATTACTATAGAATGAAATGGGAAGTTACAATTACAGTCTATACTAATTTAAATTGTATTCATTTAAAAATCCTTAGCTAATATTATTCTGCATGGTTATAAAGATATTCTGACCCCTTAGAAGGAGTTTCTGTCCCATTACTAAGACAATTAAAAGTACCAATAGTTAATTGCAAGAATTGCATTTAATAAAATTGAAAAAATTAAAAACCGTTCTATAACCTATTGACAATATGGAAAGCATGTTTAGATAATTGATTATTACACATTTGCTGGCAATGTGCAATGGGCAAAAAAATGGTTTAATACAGGACCCAACCTTAATTCAATTGTGTTCTATATTTGCAAACTCACTACCTTCCACAAATCTAGTCACTGAAATACTCAGACCCATCAATTTGCACACGGCAGTCCAGGGTTTTAACCAGTAAGCCACAAACTCATTATCTTCCATAATGCTGCCTTCTCAAGTGTCTGAGCTACTCAAACCCACTACTCTAGCCACTGACACACTCAAACCTGCTACCTTCCATACTGAAGTCCAGCACTCCAACCACTGAGCTACTCCAATCCACCGCCACCCCCTGCAGCCAAGCCCTTTCAAGAGCTTAGAAAGATCATACAAATGCAAAAAACAACATCACTTTCCTTAGTGCAAGTATTGTATTGAGCCTTATATCATTGTGTTGAAAATCTTCACTTGAGTGCCAGATGTTGCTATGCATTGTCTGTGTTTACCATACAATATGTAATCTATTAATGAGGCATCTAGCCTTTTTAATTAGTGCTCTAGATGAGGTCTGAAAGTGAGTCTGATGCACACAGTGTTTACAACCCCTGGTTGTTGATCCATTAGAGCAGGCAAAACTAAAAGCTAAACAAACATTAAGGGGAAAAGACACAGTCTAGTAACTGAGTCAAGGACTTCCAGCTCGGATAATTAGAAACTCTTTCTTCTGAAATGTCTGGTAACCGAGAGACAGGGAAACTGTTGCCTTCATTTCAGTCTTTAAATAGGAACACATACTGTATGACAACCAAAATAGCAAGCAATTCCAGCAGCTTGGGGACACATTGCTTCTTACCAGAAAAAAAAAAAAAAAAGAATTACCGTAATGGAAACATTTCATTTTCATCCTGTCATTTACAAATGGAGTTGCTTTGTGGACCATGCATTGTGTGTGGGTTTGGCAGGGTAAAAAGCCCCCCTCTGCTGTGCACAACCCCTCCCGTTGGGAAAGCCAACCAATCACGTGAAAATGAGTGGGGAATAAAAACGTGTGTGGAATGGGGTCAGGTTAAATGAGTAAATTGACTGATTCATCCATTCATGATTTAAGTCCTATTCTTATAAGCTAATGGTTAGACCTACAAGAAAAACAACTACAACCAAAAGTACTAAATAAAAGTGTTAAAAAAAATACCAGAATAATACCAGTGTTATACTAACTAATAATACTACATTTTGCATGCACATATAATTTATTACTTATCACTTACTGTTTGCAATCGATGTACTGAGACCTGTCAAGTTAATGGGAGAAACTGCATTTAAGTTTCTCTGTCTGAGCCGTTGTTCCCTTTCAATTACACTATATATTTTTTCTTTTTTTAATGGATCACAATATTTTGCACCCATTTATAAGGTGTATTTAAAGATTGGCAGGGATTGGGTTAAATTCCTCTACCTGCCTGGGTTTATTGTGTTCAGGTGGCTGGGGTTGATTGGAGTAA
This sequence comes from Polyodon spathula, assembly GCF_017654505.1. NCBI lineage: Eukaryota > Metazoa > Chordata > Actinopteri > Acipenseriformes > Polyodontidae > Polyodon > Polyodon spathula. Next base: position 52,427,787 of record NC_054540.1, read on the forward strand.
TTAATGATCAATCAGCACCCAGCCACCTGACATAAAAGGAGGCCTCAGCTTCCCATTAGGGAGAGAAGGGAGCTGAGGAAGCAAGCAGATGGTTGTGCTTGCTGTTTTTGGTTTTGTGGTTTTTTTGAATTTTCTAATCTTCTAATCCAGTGAAGGCATCGCCCAGCCTGGAAACCTTTATTTTTTGAGTTTTGCTTTCGTGTTTTGTTATTTTTGTTTAAATATCTTTGTTTTCGCCCTTGTGCTCTTTTATTTTGTGTTTTATTTATAATAAAACTTATTTTTTTGAACTGCAGTCTGTCACTGGGCCTCTATCCACTCGCCAGCCTGTCACATAAGACTATAAGATTTCACACTGTAATTGAAAAAAATAATAAATAAATAAACCCTGAAAAATATTACCAAACTAGCACTACCAAATGTTAACCTTGCCCTCAAGCCATCTACAATTAGTGTTAAAAGAAGGCATTGAAGCCAAGCCTCATTTCAGTTGTTTCACATAAGCTGTCCAATACATTTCAGTGCACTTGGGGAAAAAAAGCAAACAAAAAACAAACACGATTCAACTTTATCTAGGTGGAGCCTGATGAGTAATCTCTGCCACACCTCTACCATTGATCAATGCTTTCTATTAAATATAAATTTAAAAGAATCTGACTCTCGCAGGAGCTTGGATTCTGTAACGAGAAAGCAACAATACGAATATTTTTCACCTATTGCATGCACGTAATCATGAGTAGTGAGGCACAATAAAATAGTTTTCAGGCTATAAAAAGACATTAATCACATAATGTGAACCATTCTGCTGTCCTTCACAGATTGCCACATTGATGCAAAAGGTTGCTTTCTGTTTTTAGTGTTTATGATTATTATTGGAGTTGCACTTTTATACAAAGAGTCCATTGGTTTGATTAAGAGTGATTAAGTTTGATAAATTCAGTTGGTTTATTTTTATGTAATTGAGGCAAGATTAATATTTCCCAAACACCCCACACGTCATGGTTAACAATACAGCACACAGTTTTCTTTGTATGAGTTGCCTTTTTACATCATGTCTTATTTTTATATTGTATATGGGTAATTCAAGCTCAAGTGGACAAACTTGACCTCTTACGTCAATGACTTGCGTCAATGAATTATTGTGTGTTGGAAAGTCCTTGAAGCATGCTTTAAAATGAAGAATGCGATAAGGACATTCTCCACATGAAAAGAAATGCGGTAAAAAAAATCTCACCTTAATGTTTGCCAAAAATAATTAAACATATAAAAAAACAACCTACAAAATGCTGAATTAATTTCTCAAAGACAGTGCTTGGAATTCAATGTATAATGAACTCTCTTCTATAATTGGCATTAAATTGTCAAACTATTTTCTCAAGCATATTTGATTTATGTATACTCAACCACAAATAGAGGAAAGACTTCCCCAGATTGGGATCTCACTGACAAGGCCTAGTAGGGAGGTATTACTTAGCGGTCCTTCACTGGTGACATTCCAGTATTCAATTTCCACTGCCAGTATGGAAAACACTTTTTTTTTATAAGCTTTAGATACATTTTGTTTAGTTTTAAGTATGACTAAGGGTTGTCAAAGTGAATTGAACAAGGAGAAAGGGCTCAAAAAAGAAAAATACATAATCCGCAATACAATGCTCGGGTATTATACACACCTATAGACTTTCCAGGTGGAGCTTTATGACATGTGCTTGTGAACATGTGGTTTGCAGTGCATAGTGAAAGGTGATGGTGCTCCAGATAACGACAAACACAAGACAGTTCACAATTCCAAGCAGCTTTATTTCCACTGGGTTGCATGTAAACAACACTTCAAATAATAGTATGCAAGGGGCGCTACACAACAATGTGTATTGCACCGTGCTTAAAAGGAGGGTTACAGTCCCGAACGTAAATTACACAAAAGGACGCACACACTTTCAACACAGTGCGTGCTCTTGGTGAAGTGGGGTGCAGGTTGCCAATGGAGCTCTGTGTACTCCAGGTTTGCGTGCTGGCCACAAGCGACAGCTCCCGAGTGCTTTAGCCGTCTAACAAGAACAAACAGCAACAATCAGAAAGGTACAAAACAAACAAAGCACGAAACACTCACAATTCCACAGTCCTTGTTTCCTCCCATCAACCACAACAAAGGAACCGATTACAGAGTCACGTCCCCATAGTACCCTCAGCCCCACCCCCTCCGATAGCTTGTTCAATCACGTCTCCTCCAATTCATAACTGAAACTTCGCTTACCGTACTAGGGCGATGACTCCTGGTACCGTGACACCGAACCCTTTCCTGAATGGCCAGCTTCCGACTGCCCCCGGAATTAACTGCCCAACCATTCAGTACGAGGCACTCAATTCCTGTTGTATAGTGCTCTCACAGGTCAAGAGGGAGATTGCTGATCTTAGCTTTTATCCCATTTCTCCATCAAATTAGGTATGTACCAGATTGGAGATGTTAACTGTAACTGCTACCTTTACTTGTGGTTGCAGTAACCAAACAGTCTATTCCCCACCTGCCCCAGCAGAACCGGTTGTGGGAATGGACAGGCTTATTTGTCCAAAACAACAACAAATAAAAACAAATGCTTGAACCCAGCTCAAATGCCAGATGAGTCAATGCTGTAACTGGCAGGGTGCAATCTCTGAATCACTATGTGCACTGTTACTGACAGATCTGTTAGTAACTGTTACCCTTTCAAGCAGTCTGCTAGCTTGTTGCTTATGCCGGCAAATTACATTTCACTAATTCTTTTGAGAACAATCTGTCAGCATTGGAAATCAGTGAGGAAATCAGTGAGCACTAAACACAATTAACTAATCCATCTCCTCAAAAGTCTGGTGGGACAAAGGTAAATCCTGATGCTGTATCTGGCTGTGAGACATTAAAGGAGGTGGTTACAGGAGAGGAGGGGTACATTCACTTACGCATTATTTCCATGTGACAAATCCCAAAGCAGATAACTAAATAGTCATTAAATCATGTGTTCAAATCATAGGTTATTTTAGTATCACTAATGAATATTTAAAGGTACAGATGTAATTTGATTTAATTTTCATAATGCCACCCCCATCATCCCATACGCAATGTAATTTATAAGTATTTCATGTTTACTTTAAGTATGTCTGGTAAAGGCACTCTGAGAGGAGTGCAGGGTGCGCCCTATAGCCTGGATGTCGCCAGTTTGAGTCCAGACTATTCTATTGCCGACCATGAACGGGAGCTCTCAGGGGGTGGCAAACAATTGGCCAAGCGAACCCCGAGGTGGGGAGGGCTTAGGTCGGCCAGGGTATCCTCGGCTCACTGCTCACCAGAGCCCTGTAGTCTGGCCGGGCACCTGCGGGCTTGCCTATAAGCTGCCCAGAGTTGCATTGTCCTTTAACGCTGTAGCTCTGAGGTGGCTGCATGATGAGTCTGCAGTGTGAAGAAACGCAGTCACCTGACGGCCTCGGAGGACAGCGTGTGTTCGTCTTCGCCACTCCCGAGTCAACGCGGGTGCGGTAGCGGTGAGCTGAGCCTTAAAAATAATAATTCGGTATGGAAAAAATAATAAAATATTTGGCAATTGTTAAATTAAATATCATCAACATCTCATCAATTGAATCAAAGTATATTAATCATTCAAGCATTTACTAGCATCTTATTAATACTTGACAGGCAATCTTTTGTGGGGTCAAGTTAGAGCACATTTATTGTGGGATTAAACATTCTAATGTTGTTTTTTTAATGCAGATGTTACATTCATTTCCCACAACATGGGGACACTGGAGCTTTTTGAAAGGCAAAGGGCTGCTCTATACAAATAACTTCAAATAAACAATAACAGCATTTTTGGATAATGTATGCAAGAGAGCTGTGTGCGAGGGTATGGGGCATGTATAAAGAAAGCCTCTTAGCATCAACAGCCTCTACACTGATGGGCTGACATTTAAAAAACAGCATTGTTACTGAGTCTAGCAAAACTGATGAGCACCTTTGAGGTCAAAACCAAACAAAGAGGGTTGCTGTGGTTTTCTTTCCTATTGAAATCTCTTGTTTTATGTTTTTTGTTTGTTTGGATGGTTAGGTTGAGCTTTGTATAAGTTTAAATGGAAAACATACTCTTTGATGTTTCAGTTTATTGAATGCTGATGTTTTATACTACTGTAGTGCACCTGTGTGTTTACCTGCTATACGCCATGCCTTTACCAAGGGCTCTTTAACAAGACTGAATGCCCTTTTGTCGTTTGATTAGTAAGCTTCTATAACTTGTATATGTCATGTTGTTCATTGTTTTTTTAAAACTTTGGGTTTCTGTATCCTTATTGATGTAACCCTCCGAAAGGGAAAGGGTGGCGTCCTAGATTTAAACTGTGTACAACAGGATTCATATCTCGGTTGGGAATATGCACTATTATATTCATTTAGCAAGTTTTTTATTCCTTTTTGAGCAAATATGGCTTTGAAAATCACTTTTTTTTTGTAGCTGTTCATTCAGCTCAGGTTTCACTAATTAACATCAGAGTTGAAGAAATTGAAATAGTTCCTTAAGTTTAGAGAAAGGGAAAGGAGTAGTAATGATAACAATTCATAACATTAGGTAAAGGAATATTAAACAAAAGTTGGTATAGAATCATCCTGTACATTTGATATTTTTTTGGTACACAGTAAAGGGAAAATATACCAGGAGCATCCTGAGAAAGAGTGATCAGTTTCTATATAGAAGCCCTGTAGATGTGTACAGTTTGTCTTTGTAAAAGAAGAGGAAAGCGCAGGAAGAGAGGTGCGGACAAGGGAGTGGATCCTGAATCGTGAGGCGAGAGGACAGGTCCGTAATCTTTTAAATGAGCTACTCTTAAGTTATCACAGTTTTGTTTTATGGATCCAGACACTTTAGAGGACCTGCTGAGGCTTGTAGGACCACGAATAGCCTGGAATGACACTACAATGCATGTCACATGATCGATTACTCACGCTCACAGTCTCTCCTGATTGGCTAAATATTTCTCAAAGTACAATCCAGGGCTACTCTGGGAATCATGTTACCTTGTTTCTAGAAGCACAGAAACATCCAGAATACACAAGGAAACATTTTTGTCTTCCTCGTGTATGCAGGGCTTAACAATATTTTATTCCGTTTATTTTTAATTTGTTTAGACTCATATCAAAAGATAATCATCACATTACTGGTCTAGACTGCATTTGCTTGTTTTTATAAGTCTTATTGTGACAACATAGCATCACGGCCCAGGCCGGCTACCAGCAGAAAATAGACCCAGAGAAAGAAAGCAGTTTAAGCACTGTGCACACTTTATTAAACAAAACAAGACACAGGGATAAATAAACATGGCATGAAGGCCAAAGCAAAGATTAAAAAGAAAAAACAGGCTGGGCATTCACCTTCACTATAAAGTTTCAAAAGAGTATACAAAATCATACCACAATCACGCAACACAGGTAAAGGATTTCTGGCTCTTTTTATACGTGTGGCCACTCCCCAATTAGCATCAATTACCCAACTGGGGAATGGCCACACCTGTGCTTGCTGGCAGGGATAGATTTAATGCCATCCTTGCCCACCTTACATTCCCACACACACACAATTTACATCTGCAGGGCTTCTGCTCTGCCACACTGATTTTGTAACGTGCTCCGAGGCTTTGTATAATGCACATGTGGTGCTATAAAAAGATGAGATGATTTATTGATTGATTCTATCCTTACATGTGTGCTGTCTCTCGTGTATCGTATTGTACTGCTATTTCTGTGAAGAGTATTCTGTTCAGCAATACTCTGAAATGAATTGGATCAACCAAATGCTTCGTTGTAGATTTTCATTTACAGGGAACAGAGAGGATGAGGGGCTGGAGGTAGCCTGGCCACAATTGTTTTCCCCTGTATTAGGATTGTTATGACTGGCTATGTGAACTTGACCTCAGTTTGCCTCAGTCACATTGCAGCTGTAGAACCACAGGACCTCCATACACAGGAAACTGGCTGCTGGATCATAGTTGGATGATAATTGATTTTAACCAGATTGTATCTTTAACTAATTTGGCTGCATAGTTTTTCTTTTCCCTTTTGTTTCCTGACTCAGCTTGCCTTCCTGTGTTTTATCTGATTGGTTTCAACCTCCAGCATTATTCATGGCCTGGCTTCAGCTCTCTCAGGAGTTAGTCACTGGGTAAGTTCCTGACTGAGTGGGCACTTTTGGGGTTTCTAATGCTGGATTCTTGACTGATGCCCCTCTCACACTGCAGCAATATATATATATATATATATATATATATATATATATATATATATATATATATATATATTGCCAATGTAATAATAAGAAACAAGTTACTGTCTGTGCCATCATCAAAATCACTCAATGTTGACATTAAAATAAGATAAGCCCCAAATATTATGGTGACACATGAGACTAGCAATGGGGGAAAAAAATATTCATTGACAAAATCCTCAGCAATCACATTTTGCATTAGCATTAGAGATTTAGCCACCAATGAATTTTATTTTAGTCTTAAAATGATCATGACTGTGGATTCGGCTTTCTACAGTGGGTATTCAGCTTCAGTAAATAACATATTAAATTTTTTCTATTTAGATAACAGCTTTAAATTAATTAATTAATTAGTTTGCCTTTTTTGTCCCTGATAAAAGCAAACTGTGAATCTGTGAAAAGAGATTTGCAGAAGCTGAGTGTAAAGCATTCTGTTCATTTTGAAAAAGTGCCACATGCTCCATTCACGATTCTTGCAGTGGAGAAGGTGACACACATCTGTGCAGGAAAGTAATTATCAGCTAAAAAAGAAAGACACGAACCCCCCCCCCCCACGCAGTTAAAAACTCATTCAGAATTGCAGAAGGCCGTCATCAATTACAACTCACAGCCAACATAATGGATATGCATTTGCATATTAGCAATAATGGTTTCATTAGTATTGAATAATGTCTTCATCTTCTCTGGCTGTGTTAGTCTGTATAATAAATGTTTATGGTTTATTACTTGTTAACTTGTTTTCAGCAATGTGCTAAAGGCCAGGAGCCTCTCAGCTGATCTGTTGTGTGTGTGGGTTTTCTAAGTATGTGTTAAGGTGTTTTCTCCAGAGTTCTGGAGCTGCTCTTCAGGGTCAGATCTCTGCCATACCCTGTGCACATGTGATTTACAATACTTCCACTAGTTTGTGCTATGCTTTACTACACTGTTTACCAATATATACAGCTGCAAGTTGCAATCAGTGTTGATTTATAGGAAAGATAGTTCACATTGCATGAAAAGTGGAATGGGTGTCATTCATATTCTTTGGGCTAGCACATAGCAGTAAAGTTTGGATCAATGCACGTCATAAAGGGTCTCTGAGCAATGACTACTTTGGCTGTAGTCAAACTTAACACCTTATTTTGATTAACATCCAGGACCTTAAAAAAGTATATAGCTATGAGGTTTATGAGTCATTGTTATTCTTTATGGCAGTGCCAATTCGTTTGAATCCTGTAAGACTTTCCAGGAATTCAGCCTTCTATGAGATTAATCAGCGATTTAGATTGGTGTACAAAACTGGCCCGACTGCCAAAACCACAGTTCAATTGTTACCCTGCAAAACAAAAAAGTGTTCTGAACTTACTACTGGCACAAGTTCCATTATCTGAACAATGTTTACCAGAGCAATGTCCTCACTACTTCGGCTAACATTGCAGACACAAAAACAAACATGCCAAATATAAAAATAACTCTACATTATTTTGTTTTCCTGGCAAACTATATGGGTGCAAGTCTAGGTGACAGGAGGGGTTGCCAGGACAACCCACTAATGCTGCTTATAAAAACTATCCAGATAGCAGAACACATGCAAATTTAAACAACGTGTTGGACCAAATCATTATTTTTGTGTTTCCCAGTGCTAAACACTAATTGTAGTAGGTCTGTCACCTCAGGACCCTCCTAAAGGTATTGTAGGTACTGTACTGCTAAGCTTATCCTGCCAAAACATTGACCATTACTGATTACACTGATGCCTTCCTGTCATGCAACCCATGTAGATCCTTAAAATGAGATGTTCTTGGAGTATGTACATTATATTCAGCCATACACCCGTATGAATGGTATTGTAGTATTATTTAAATTTTCTCTCACTACAAGCCTACAGCAAGAGGCATTGTGTGCCACTTCTGCTCTTTCAAATCTCAGACACCCAGTCAATCAGTCAGTTTGTGCCCAGGCTTTCATGACAGAGCCACATCTGTACCTATTTGCGGAAGCTCATAATATATTGATTAAAAGGTAAGGAAAACTAGTAGCAAGTGGAGATGAAAAGCCTGGAAGGAGAAGCGGCTTAATTTATTTAGTACCCCACCATACATCTTGTTCACTGAATTGCACAGCTTATAAAAGTGACTCCCCTGACACTGAACTACCTATGCTGAACATCTGACCCCTACTGTATTGGGCGCTGACTTTTTTTTTTTTTTTCTGCCAGTGGGTGCTTTGAAAAGTTTAAACCCCCTGCTGAGGGTGGGGGGTGGGGGGGGGGGGGGGGTCTGGCTTGTGGAGTTGGGGGTTACAGCCTCTGATTAAATAACTATGAATTCATTTTTGTATTATTGTTATTAATATTATCAGAGAGGCTGGCTCCTGGGGCTGTAATCTGCTTGACTCATGCAGCCTTTGGTTCGAATGATGAACAGTCGATCTTCCACACTCCAATTGTGTTGTCATCTCTAGTCATCTTCTCTCAGATACTTTGCAATCTAACACTTTAAGTAAGGCCCTAGAGAAGGCTGGTTGTGATGTGTGTAGGTGAGCAGCACAGATCTGTTTCAGCTCTGTCGGAAGAGATAACAGCAGCAAACATGAACCTCTCATTAGCATGTGGATGTAGATGCTGTGTATATACTCTGTGAACTATTTAAGTGACTCTTGGCGTTCGATAATTAGCATAGATGTTATCTTTACATCAACAGTGTGTCAGCAATTACACAGCTCCTCAATACCAAGGGTCTGAGAGGATAGTTAGCTCTGAAATATAGGCTGCATAAATAAGAGAATGCATTTGGGAGAAATTAGATTTATCTCCACCAGTGGCCTTATTCTAGATTCTGAAAAAGGTGATGGAAATAATAATATTAATAATATTAATATTAATAATAATAATAATAATAATAATAATAATAATAATAATAATAATAATAATAATAATAATAATAATAATCTTCCCTTAAACAAATATTATATCTCACATTTGTGATCTATTTGAGCCAGTGTTTGGGGAGTACATCTATTTACAGTACTGAATGACTGTTTTGCATGTAATGATTATTTTAGGTGCTACTGTGGTCCTCCATAAAGCATAATGTGGTATGGATCCCATGCAGACTAATGTATTATTCCTGTTGTTTTTTACCCCAGGATTACAGGTTACATTCTTTTTTAGACAGCCTGTTAAGTAATCAGTTACACCAATGGATTAAAACCATTAAAAAGATGCAATCAAAGATCAGGTTTTAACATGAGTGAGTAGAACAGATTCCACTTCCTGATGTGCAGTATTCTCATTACATTAATGAGTTACTTGTAATCTGTCATTTACCCAACACTGACAATAACATACATCTCTTTTTGATTATAGGAAAATAATATAAAAAGTCCTGGGGTTTAGGTCAACTATAAACCAGGCATCCTTCTGTCTAGCTGTCTATGACCCCTCCCTTTTAACTATTCTAGACTGTTAAAGGACACAACAGCTATGTTGTTATTATGATATGTGTGACTAATAAAGGATCCAGATGGTGCCAACATCTATAATTTTCTTTTTGCTAAAAATAAAGTTGTTTATTAGTTTGAGGTAGCGTGTGCACTCCATGTGTGTGGAGATGGGGACAGCAATAGAAGCAGAAGGATTGTTTTTCACTTTTGATCCAAACAGATGGTGCATTGATTCAGTCGCTAATAATAATAATAATAATAATAATAATAATAATAATAATAATAATAATAAAAAGCATGCATAGTTGGAGAGCAGCACAGAGCATTTGTTAAACATATACTTTTGTTTTCAGAGAAAAAAGGCTAAGTGGCTCTGAGAAACATCTGTGATATTTAAAAATATTTTGTTTTTTAAATACTGTTTCTAGTATTTCTATTCATATGGTTACAACGGAAGATGACACATGCCTCTCTCTCTCTCTCTCTCTCTCTCTCTCTCTCTCTCTCTCTCTCTCTCTCTCTCTCTCTCTCTCTGATTCCGAATCAAAACATAATGATAATGTGTAAATAATTATTTAAACTTTTGGTTTATTAATTGAATATTATTTTTATCATTTGTGGTAAGATTTGAGATTAACTTTTCAGTTAAACGCATTAGCTCTGAATATCAAAAGCCTCTTCCGACAGTCCAAAACTCTCTGACTCCATCTGTTTCAGCCCGACTCTTATCCCGAACGTTGTTTCCATCAAATAATGTTTTCCGACAGGCGGAGTGGATGCAATTTATATAGAAGTGGTGGAATAACTATTCAGTATTTAAATGAGAAACCTATATGTTAATGGCATAGCTGACAGTTTTTACGTATTTTCAGGATTTCAGTCAATGAACAGGGAGATTGAAAGGTAGTAAAGGCAGAGAAAAAACAAAACAGATGTGTTTCAGGAGATACGGAGAAAGAAGAGAAGATAATAGAACATAATAATAAAGCAAGTACATTAGGACAAAGGAAAAAAGTAAAGAGGTCATTTTAATGCAGCCTTTTTTTAACGTACGTGCTGTATTAGACATTTATTTATTTATATATTTGTTTATTAATTCATTTGTTCATTCATTTATTTATTTATTTTTCATTTTGGCATAAAATATCCTCCATACCCAGTTGCACTTTATAAAAATTAGTAACATTTGAGTGTGTAATAGGATATTAATTATTATATAAACAACTGGTTGTAAAGAATGACAGGGCTGTGATACTGGCAATGCATGACCCCTCAAGGTGCTTGACTGTAAAGAATGACAGGGCTGTGCGTGATACTGGCAATGCAGGACTCAATGCTTGACTCTAAATCCTTGTTAACTTCATCACATAAATACAATATCGTAGCCTTCTGCATTCGATATCTTAGCAGCCCTTGCTCTTCTGTAAGGTTCAAACAGGTGCTTTAATTTAGACGGAGCCTGTTTGGAATAGGTTCCCCTCTCCATTAGAACTCTTTGAAACAGGCGGAACCATTTTAGACGGAAAATACTAATTCCGAACACCTTTTAGATTTTTGCGACTGTTCTTATCCTTCTTGACCATTTTTTTATTTTTGCTTGGAACACGTAAAACAGTCAGAAAGTTAAAACCCCATCATAAAATCCCTGCCCGGCGGATGGAAAAGCTTTGACATTCAGGGCCATTTTTACCCAAAGTACTTTTCAATTAATTGTAGCTTACAAAATAATTTCTGAAATCTTACCTCTTGTGCGCTTCCATTTGCTGTATACAGTACTGTAGTTCTCAGTTGCACTGTTTTGAAAGAAGCACAAGCTATATAAAACATGGATTTCATTTTAAACCATGATTATCTGGTACTACATTTGGTTAAAAACATTTCTGTTTGCCAGCCATACTTCTAGTTAGTGTTCCACTTCCTTGGTTATTTTGCCGCAAGTGTGAAATTGATATCAACCCTTTTAACTCACGTAGCAAATAAAAGTGTATAATTGGTAAAATTTATGGAATTATTTTATTACCAACAAACACTTTACAACTATGAACACACAAAAATGCCTTACTCTGTCTGTGTGAGCGCATGTGCTGGTTTATTGTCTTTGCTGGTCATTTCTTGAGTAGCTGGAGACAGTAGTTTGAAGTGAACTTCCCAGCGCCTCAATGCTCCTCAGGCTCCTGACATATGGAGCATATTTCACAGATAAAACAGAATATAGATGTGTCTCTATGACAGAGAGCGAATTAATCAGAATCAGCAATCTCCCTCCCGATCTGTGAGGGTGCTGTTTAACAGGAACAGAGTGCCTCGTACTGGTTGGTCTGGCAGTTCATTCCAGGGTCAGTGGGAAGACAGCCAGCCAGGAAGAGGGCGGAGTCACAATGCCCAAAATCATTGTCCTAAAGTGGTACACGATGTGTCGATCATGGATTGGAGGAGATATGACTGAACTAGCTACCACAGGGGGCGTGAATAAGGGTATAATTGGCAATGTGACAATGTAATCTGGTCCTTTGATGTGGTTATGAGAATGACCGAGAAAGGAAACGGACTGTGATAAACATATCGTGAGTGTTAAGTGTTTTGTTTGTTTAAAACTGTCTGTGCTTGTCATTGTAGAAGGCTAACCTTCGAGAGCTGTAGCTAAACCACCAGCAACTAAACCCGGACTAAACTTCACCACTGTACACAAATAAACCTGTAAATCACCACTCTCACTAAGAGCACTCACTCTGGACTTGTGACCATGTTGTGTTTGTGTGTGCCTTGTTTAGTGTATTATTACCTTGGGACAACAAATAAAGAGTTGCTTTGTCTTGTGTCTATCATTGCTGAGCACCGCATCACCACGGCACCTGTGCACTACAAACCACTTTGCCACAGTCTCTTAAAAATCTATTCAAAGATTTACTGTTACTATGGGAGGCTCCGCAGGTAGTGTTGTGGAAGTACAATGCAGACACACAGTCCAAGGATGAGTTTGAAAATAAAACAAGTGGTTTATTTACAGTGTGTTCACGTTGTGTACTGTGAACTACGCAACATAATAAACAAAAGAAAACGTGTTTATAACACAAACAAAAGAAAAGGGGGAGTGTCCCTTTAAAGCCAGGGTAGTCTTCCAACCAGCAGGCTAGCAAGAAGTCTATTTGAACACAGCATATATAACTGTCAAGGTTGGATGTATTGCATTGGACAGTAACAATGTTATGCAATTGCTTTCACAGCATCCCACAGGAATAACATTGAGAAGGAGTCTTGTATGTAAGTCATAAAAGGGAACCTACTTCCCAAATATGATCCACTTCTGTTCACATTACTAGAATCAATACAGCTACATCATGAAAAACAAAACAAAATGGCACCATCTATCCACAGAGCGCATTTACTTTCTATTCTTCAGTCCATATATAACACACATTCTGGGATCTGAATGACCATATTTCTGTATAATTTATCACAAGGGGCTATTGGGAATCATTATTCTGTACCTCTACTTCATCTCTGCAGAACAGAATGAATCAAAACTATCAATTCCAGGCTTGCACTGGCAGCCTATAATGTTCTATAGTCAAGTCTTCTACAGGTCCAAATGTACAGTATATGAGAAACAGGTAACAAGAAATGAATAAGGTAAAACCAGACAAAACCTGCCTAGCCAATCCATTGTGCCATCTTTCTGCCTGTCTGCCTTTTATTTCCTTCTTGATTCCTCCACCACTTGATGACAATATCTTCCTGTCCTCTTTTCTTGACATTATGGACCGCCACTCTAACAATTAGGATATCTTGGGACTGCAATGAATCTCCATTGTTACGCTGATATGGTACAGAAGCACTGTTGTAGGGACATGGCTGCTTATATCATTGTAGTGACAACTTTGCAAGAATTACAAAAGGAATTGAACGGCAAGCCTTTCTAGGAGCTGCACATCATTGCTTATAGCAATGTTGAGACACTGTAAAAAAAGAGGTTAACTTTGTACATGCAAGAGACAAACATACAGTATTTACTTTTCAGCAGGTTTTTTTTTTCTGTGATGTCTAATGTTTTGTTGTAAACACATTTGTCAGATTGCCTGCTTTTGCGTACCCCGCACACAAGCTGTGAATGATTGCAATCGCAAATGCACCAGACAAAGTGTGAAGGTTGCGTTGGCAGTGAATTCTTCCTCACCTCAAGCTCACTTCAGCAGTTTTGTTTCATGGTGTTAGAGGTCAGCAGCCTTAAAGAAAGGTGATGTGCCATTCTGAGCATCTTTAAAAAAAGCATGCGCTGCAAACAGGCCGGTGCATAGGAAGTGCGGATATTGGAAAGGTTTAAACCAATACTTGGAGCAGCAGTGAGGATATGCTGTACAAACAGAACACAATCACATTATATTAAAGACCCTGGAAAGCCTCCAATGTCTTGGATCCGATCTGTGTGTATTCTCTAAGACCTTTGCCGTTTCTGACATTAAAATTTGCAAGAATAACAAAAGGAATTGGGCAACAGTGCTTTCTAGAAGCTGCACATCTGTTCCAATTTGCTCCTCTCTATTAGTTGTTGATCCTCGCTAAACATTTCCTGGAACTTGGCATACTTTATAAATGGTGTCAGCTGTTGATTAAATATTTATGGACTGTTCAATTTTCATATCTGATTGATACAACTGGCTGTATATTTGTACTGCTGCACCCTACAGTTTATAAATAACATTTGCCCATAAGCCTTGCATTGTACAGAATGCTCTGTTTGGTGCAAATCTTCAATGTTCATGTTCTTTGGATCATGTCATTATTTACATACAATAGCAGGTACATTTAACACTTTTAAAATCATGTTTCACACAGCTATAAATTCTGAATACATCCGGTATACATTTATTTTGTTAACCAGGAAATAATCATTCATAGGCATGTCTTATTTTTAATGAATTTCAGGCATATATAGCACAGCCATCGCAGAAAAACAGGCAAACTGAAGAACATTCATAAACATACATTGAGTATTTATTTTTTCCACACACCTCTTAACTCTCTTTGATCTCTATTTATTTTTAGAAGTAAGACCGTGGAGTGGTAAGAGCACTTTTGTTTTGACTGCAAGGAGAGCCATTGCGACCCACTTACATCAAGTTGAATCAAAGGGAAACTGAAACTACGTGAGGCTGGTCAATAACACTATGTGATTATCTCTGCTGTTGTAATGTAGCTGTGGCATTAGTCAGTCTGCATTCAAGGACAGTATGTTTCCAGACCTTTCCTTCCCTCTTGGCAATTGCAATAACTGCTCAGAATAATTGCAAAACCATAAAATGGTAAGGGAACAGTAGAAAGAAAGTGCAATTTGAAGCCTGTTACTCTTTCAATATTTTTTTTTACAAAACTATAAACTGGTATTTTAAACATCTTAGATATATGAGGGACTAAGAACTTGAAGATCCTGGGTTCGAATCAACCTTTATAAAAGTTTCCCACTGTAAATGTGCATGGTCATTTTGAAGGTTATACTCAGCATTTATTATAGTTCGCCATGGTTTCCCATAATTTTTTATATATTTGACCATACCTTTCTGGGCTTTACAATGCTTTCTTCTGCTTCATTATTCTTTCACTGTGCTGTATTATACTTGCTATGCTTTTACTATTGGAAACCTTTTCAAGGGAATGTTAGACACCTAACAGTATCTCCACTACAGTAGCCTTTAGATGCCCCTGCATTTCCATTTCAGCAGAGTGAAGTGGAGCTGTCATTTATCTCAGCGTAGAGCTATCTCTCCAGTCCAGCTCCCACAGATGACTAACTGACTCCCGTCCTCTTGATGCTGCCTGGATAATACAGCAGGTTCTCGTCTGCACCGAGCTGCTCTCCGGATCTTTTGAGAGTCCTGAAAAAACACTCAGGTCACGGAGAGCTGTCACCCCCCATCACAGACAAGCCAGAGGCCTTAAGCCTGACACAGCCTCCAAAGAGGAATCAATCCCTTCCTCATTTTAGACATTGCGTTTTGAAATGAGCAGCTACATGTTCGTAAATGATGAAAAGCCAAGGCATTTAATGCAGAGCAAGGTAGTCATTCAAATGCTCTTTGATGGCAGCCACAACCACGTACCTTCCCATCCTCGCCTTGTGTTTTCTGCTGTCGTACAAACTTGATTGAACACATCAGAAAATGTTCGCCTGAGTCAGGGTTAGGGTTAAAATTTTAAATTGTATTTAATGAATGCTATTGTTAATATTGAGAACCCTTTTCCAATTACAAAAAAAAAGAAAAAAAAAACGCCCAGCAGGTGGCATTTGTGTATATACACTACCTGACAAAGCTTTCCTTTTCCTGTAGGTAATGCCTGCTCTCTAAGTTGAGTGCATGACGTGAAATTGAGGGCTGTTTGTGTTGACAGGAAGGGTATTAACCCTTTCATAGGCACACAGCTGTTTAATTTTCACTTTTTTTACAGCCTCATATGAGGACATGTGAATGAAAGAGTTCATATATTACTTCTGTTTTTTATACAACTGTGACGCACTTTAAATAGATAATTTATAGTATTTACTACTGACTTTTTATAACTAATGATCAATTTCCAAAACATTCCACACTTACTCAAATTGGGGACACTAAAGGATCAAATATTATTCATGACACTCAAAATAAATGATTTTAACATAAATCCAACAGGAACTCATAGGTGACTTAATATGAGATCACATTAGAATTGCATATGAACGAAACCTTTATAGTTAAATTGTCCATGACACTTCAGTGTAAATAAGCCTGTGGAGAAGACCATGCAAAATGCATGCCGGTTTATAAGAAGGTCCTCCTTTTTACTCTGGTGAGTGGGGATGTGAAGATATTTATGCAGGGAAGCCCTTTTAGAAAAAACATTCAAACTGCACCAGCATATTTCTACACACCCAGTTGACAAAGGTCAATTTTATTCACATTTGTGTCAATGTCAAGTTAATTTTCCCTCATCATTTTTATATCCTTGTGCTGTTTCAACCATATATCATAAGTTTGCAGCATTATTTTATAAAAGAAAAAAACTGAATTACTTAGGTAGTATAAAACATAACTGGTGTATGCCTTCATCAGAGTCTACATTTGTATATTTGTATGCAGCATAACTATAGTTGTTTAAAGTTATTATATGAATTACAATGCTTTTCTTGTGCTTTTACTGTGCCTTATCATATTGCTATGGCATATTTGTGTTTTTATTAGACACAGATATACTTAAAAATAAATTACAATTGACAAAGATACACTGGTATTACATGTTTGCTATAGTGTTTGTATGCAAAATTACATACACTTATATGAAGAATATTGTTTGTCCAAGTTCCTTCCAGGGCGTATTGCTCCCTACAAGCCTTCTTCTACATTTTTTCATGGTACATCACATTACATTTTAGGCATTCATGTCACCATTCTGAGATTTCTGCCTGCCACTTATAGTATTTTCACAGCCAAAATGGGATGTGTCTCTGTGGGTCGGGATCCCTTGGAATTTAAGGCACAACGGCATTGAAATGTTCAAAGCACTGTAGTTGTGTCACTACCCATTAAGTTCAGTCCTGTATATAGTCACGGTACATGCTCCACCAAATTATCCTCACTAAAGTAAATAATTAAATAGAATTGATATATGTCTTGGAATCACAAACAAGTTTTGATGCATTAACAAATAAAGGAAGGATACATTATTAACTAAAAGTAAATTAGTGAATCAGGGTCTATTTGTCACTTTGGCTACTTTGAACATAACATAATCCAAGTTTAGTGCTAATTAGAGTCTGGGAGATCATTTGCAATTGCACCTTTAAAAAAAACTGTGTTGGGTTGTGTTTTAGCTTCTGTCTCAGGAACTTCCATTAAAATTCCCTTACCTGAAAGTGTTAATGCTAATCAAACTGTGCAGGTGGTGGGTTCAGGAAGTTCTATGGGGAGCGGGGATTCAGAAGGAGGGACTCATCCCCAGACCTGCAACTCTGAAAGGGTCTGGAACTCTGGTATCAAGACTCAATGATCTGCACCTCGTGGGTGAGATAATAAATGGTAATCAGTGGTACAGGCTAACAGCTCGTTACATAGGGAATAAGAAAGCCAACCGCCTCAAGCAAAAGCTAATTAACAAGACCACTTAACTGCAGTTTGAGTGACGAATTCTGGGTTTTTAATTCCTTGTTTGTATGTGTGAGGGTGTTTTGGTTGTCTGTTTAATTCTGAGCTTTTGCAAATTAGAGAGACTATGGTAATAGAATAACAGCACCAACCTTTCAGGTTCACCATAACAACAAACCTCAGAGTCTTGTCTCTCGGGATGACAGCCAAAAGCTAGTGCAGTTAACATGTAATGATAGTGAATTCTAATGTATGGATTTATTTATTTTAAAAAGGAGGGATAATTACAAGATACTTATGATAGACAACAGTCAAACAAGTATATAGTATTATAAAAATAAATAAAACAATAATGAGGAATTAGTTTAATGGTAGGGGAATTCTTTAATGTAAGGCGTCTGTGACGGGGAACTCCCGTCTATATGAATATGTTTGGAACTGGCAGGGAGGGAGTTAAATTTCTCCATGCCAGGAAAACATGTGAGAATGTTGCTTCAGCTCTAATTGAATAATTAGTAATTATTGATTAATTGGGCTCCAGCCACAGGGGATAAAAGCCAGGGGAGAGGGTGTTTGTAATAAAGGAGTGTCTTGTTTTAAAAGACTTGGAACCTGACCATTTATTTTGTACGTTTACTTTGATTATTTGTGTTTGAACTTCTTTTTGTTGACCCTTGTGCCTGTTTATTTGATTATTTTATTTAATAAAGGACTTTATATTTGACTATACACTGTCTCTGAGCCTCAGCCCTCTGTCATTCTGTTACAGCGTCTTAAATTATAAGATTTATTTTTTTGGACTGGTTCCACAGCAGATGCTTCTATTTAATTCTATTCAAATCCTGTGCTTGATGAGATGAAACTGGGAGGGTAAGCTTATAGTTAAGGCAAAACGGCAATGTGACGCATAATACCTGCCTGCCTGTAATCAATGTCAGAGGGCACTGGGTGAAAGCATTACAGGAACAATATAATGTGATGACACACAATATAGAGATTGCTGTTCCCTGTTTATATGAGAAGGGCTCTACAGAAGAGGATGAATACATTAGGCATGAGGGCGTCAAGGAAGGTATAAAACAGGAAATGCTTGTAAATCCTCCAGGGGTGAATGGTTCTGTCATAGCCAGCCCTGATTTTGTCATGAATGGTTCACATGACAAGAGATAATTTCCAGAGCAAATACACTGTGTCCTAATAATACAGTGACACCACTATGAATCACCAGTATTTATGAAACAATATTTATAACAGAGTATATACAATAAACTAATAACTACGAGTACCAGTTGTATATTAAAGGCAGCAGATTATATTTTATTATACAGAAAAACCATCCAGTTAAAAGAACATGCTGTAGATATTACAATCCCACCCTTCAATGCACACTGCCCTTGGTAGACTGGTACCACAGTGAGAACAATAGTTTGGCTTAACCGGTAAAGGCATGACCGTGTAATGAGTCATGCAGTCAGGGGAGCACAGGTAAAGCACGTTCTGGCAAAGCTGCAGGTCTCCACTGAGGATTCCCACAGGCAGAGGCGCATTGATAGCGCTCCCTTCTGCCTGGCAAAATTCTCCGAAATTTTGTTTTCTATTAGGAATAACTGTGTTAATTTTACAAAACTTTCATTGACTGGTTAACTAGCACCAGTTGTTTTCAATAGGAATTGCCAGGGCAAGATTATCCTTAGAGATCCACAAATGTATAAGAGACACAGAATTAGCTTGCTCACAATTACAGTTTCAAAAGGTCAGGTACCTGACCTAGCATGGAACACCTGAAATCCCTGGGATTGAAATGTCAAGCAGTGTCTATGAATAAAGCCATGCCATTTTCAAACAATAGTGCTCCATCATCATCCAATTAGTAATCTCCCAGCCTGCTGCTATTGTCTCATTAGTTTTTGTAATACCCTGTTCTAATTTCTTTGTACAGATCAGACCCCTCTGGCTAAGAATCACAGAGACTGCTGGAAAACATGATTGGCATTCGATAAAAGGCAGACATCAGAAGACACAGCCCCTTGCTGAAGTATTACACTCTGTGGCTTTTAATCAAATGCTGTTTTCTTTCACCTCAGATGTTAAGCTGGAACTAAAGGCAACAGAGAAATACAAAAAGGAAACAATACTGCTTCTAGCACAACAGCTGTGGCAGGTGTGTTATAGGATTAGCTCTTAATTCAATGCACACCATTGCTGATGAATAAACTGACCCTTGTAGCTAAATCTTTCAAGAGATTGCTTTCTCCTCTGCAGGCTGCCAGTGTACTTTTCCCTTTCTGAAACATATCAGAGCATTTCATCTCTCCTGAAACCCTCAATAAAATGATGTCCTTATACTACATTTGAGTTGGGTGCACATTATTTCATGGTCAGAACCATTATGATGTTTTTTGCTAACATAATGGGGTGGACCCTTTCAATTTTGGAGATTCACAATATATTGAGATTGATTTTCAAAGCTTTTTACTCAATTAAACAAACCTATTTTTGTATACAATGGCTACAGATCTGTAGAGTTGAAACCCTCCACCCCCTCCCCAAGGGTGCCCTCTTGTGGCCGTGTGCTATCATTGCATATTCAGTAGTCCTTAAACTCAGTTTCTAAATATTTTTTTAAAAACCTGCAGCTCAATAATGTCTGGCAAATGTATTTTAGGAAGGCACAGTAGAAAACTAGGAACTAGGTATAAAAATACTTAGTTTTAGTTCTCACTGCTATTAACTTATTACTGTTTAAGGTTCTCATTTGAATGCTCAGCTCCCAACATACATTTAAAATATTCATGTCTGTCTGTAATAATAACTGTACTTAACCCTTTGTGACCATTTATAAAGATGATCATTCCCCTGCTGTGATGGCAACACATTAGAATAGCTTTATTACAATAGCAGATAACTGGAGAAACCTTAGCAGACCACAGCATATGACATCATGACGCTGCAAGAGAACTATGGCTCATAGCATTGTAGCTACTCATTGTGCAGAACTATTACATTGTCATTGTAATGCCACACTCCTTTGCCATTGAAGACTAGTCAAATGAAAGCAAACTGTCTAGTGGTGGAGTTTCATACCTTACTTAGTGGCTCTTTAATGACTCTTGTAGGGAATCATCTCTGGTGCCCGTACCTTTAATCCAATTGTAAAAACTGGAAACACACTGGAGATATAATCGGCTACACATTCACACGTGATATTGCAATTGGGATGAGTATTTGTGATGGGTGTCTGAACAGTGTCTGGGACCCGAAAGGTGAATCATTTCCAGGGGATTCTCAGTATTGATGTTGTTTTGCTTTCCCTTTACAATTTGATCAGTACAAATGCTTTCTGACAAGCCTTCCCTTCTCCCCCTCTGATCTGCTTTCTTTCCACCCACTCAAACAGCTCCAGAGCTCATGAACGCTGCAGGCAGCAGACGAGAAGACGGCTTCCTCCTGCCACTGCTCCATGCTGAGCCAGCAGAGATTTACGGCTGATGTCAGCTAGAGCTCAATGCTGCTCCTTTTCAAACCTTAGCCTTTTTAGTCTTTGTTAAAGAAAACACTGAAAACCCTCCCACAGGTCTCTTCTAAAGCCTGCTTGACACATTACAGAAACTACAGGCCAGGGTATTGAACAGCTCCTTTTATGCTGGGAGTACCATGCTATGTTGCTATCATCCTGCCTCTTTGAAATGCTTCTATTCCTTTTACCACCAACAACATAACACATATTGTAACTGTGCAAGTCTGCATATACCAGACAGTTAATGCTTTACATGGTCCACATCTAAACAGGCCAGGACGATGAGTTGATGAGACCTTTTTATAATGTCTGTGGTCATAATGCATTTAGATACTGTACTGCTGTTCTTCAGTTCCAGCTGCCTGCCGCAGACACATGTAACTAAGACTAGATCAGCCAAAGTGTCTGTATAAAAGTAAGAGCCAGTACCATGTAGTGATCTAACAATACTAGAAACACATTTGAAGAGATCGGTCATTCTTTGGTGTCAGAATGGAGTTCTCAAAATAATGCAACACGTTACTGATGACAATTTATAATCAACCACAACTTTATCATCAATTCTGAGATACCCACATCAGTGATATGACACTGATGAAGGCATTAGCTGTAATACTTTGTCTGCTTGACTTTTTACAATGAATACACCTCAAAGGTCTAAGTGTTTGAATGTCAGTGGTTACAGGATCTCTGAAGGTCTTGCAGGTTCTTATGTCTTATTTAACAAACCTGCCTGTGATTTCGCCTAACACTGCTTGCTTTTCTTTGTTTGCATGAGATTCTGAGCAGATGGCTTCTTATACTTATTGATCTGCTAAAATATGAGAACCTTTTGCAGGGCATCATGACAGCTCCAGAATCATTAAATATATTTCTTCCCTGTGCCTGCCAGTTACACAATCTCTCATTGTCTTCAAGTGGGCAACTTCTATCCTTGGTGTTTCGTCAACTAGCCCACGACACCGTAAGAGGGCTCAACAGTGATCACCCAGCATCACCCCCCCCCCCCCCCCCCCCCCCACCACACTCAGCTAAGCCAGCTTACTACCTTCCTTTCCATCTAAGTTGCTTTTTATCTACTATGCTTGAGGCCCCCAACCAGAATTTTTTCATCTCAACCAAAGCCAGTTGCTGCTCCTCTCTGCTGCTTCAGATAAGTTCTTCACTATGCAATGCAACTCTTGACAACTGACTCCGATGTCTCTGAGAAACCGGGTTGTGGAGTGTGCCACAAATCTTCGACAACCCACCTCCACTGGGTAAACCTGGACTCTCCATCCTCGCTGTTCCGCTTCAGCAGCTAGTTGAGCATACCGAAGTTTCTTCCTTTCATACGTCTCAACCACAGCATCCTCCCATGGCACTGTTAACTCTACCAGGTGAACAAGGCATACTGTTCCAGACCACAAGACAATATCAAGTAGAAGATTAGTGGTGGCAATCTCTGGTGGGAAAATAAGCCATTGTCCAACATCTGCCAGCATTTTCCGGTCTCTAGCAGCTTCCAGTTGTTCTAGACGAGTCTTGGCTTTAAATCTTTGTGTGTCATATATTGCTGGAATTCGTGGCAACCTGTTGGTCATGCTGTGCTTGTCTTCCAAAGCTAAGGCCAAACATTGCAGCACCTGGTCATGACACCAAGTAAACCGTCCTTGGCTAAGATCCACCTTCCATCCTGTCAAAATGTGTCTTAATGTAGCTGGTGATGAACACAAGGAATACCACGGATCCTCTCCTACCCATAGATTGATGTTCTGTGGTGAGGAAACTGATTCTGCTCTGTTCTATTGTCCATAGATCACACCAGCTGATCTTGCTTTGTTCCACACTCTCCCATCTTGTTCATTCTCCCTACTTGGCCTGGGAAACTGCCTTTACACACCTCATCCTCTCCTCCTGCTTTTACCCCTCATTGACTACCAGCTTCCTCCGTTGAGCTTGGGCTGCTTTGTGCCATGTAGGAGGAGCTGAACTGAGACCAAGGTCTCCTCTTCCATGCTGTACTTGCCCCATGATATCACTGATATGAAGGCCAGCCTTTGCATCGTCCACAGCTTCCTTTGCCAGCAACTTTCTTCCAGTAACACAGGTGCTGCCTCCCTTACATATTCGTCTTGTGACTCTACCAGTGTCATTTTCAATCGCTTGTTTGTTTGCTTGGTTATTTTTGTCAATAAATAGAAAAATAATAGAAAAGACAGAAACTACTATTAATAAATGTATTTTAAATCTAACCAGTATTCCTTCATGGCTACTACAAAAAGGTTGTAATGAAAACTTTAAAAGTGCTTAACAAATTCATGAATGCAATTAGGTTTAAATGCAGCTTTGTAGAAAATAAGTGTTTTGTGCTCAAATAGCTTTAGGGGCTTTGGAGATATTCAGACACCCAAAGTAATTTCCTGTAGCATGTAGTCAGCAGGTATTAAAAGAAGAAAAACAAATTAATTTGCGAAACACAAAATTAGAAAAAGTCAAATTGATTGTCATGGAATTTCAGTTTTAAATAGTAGCAAAACCAAACTCAGTTTAATGCAAGTCCATAAACAACGTCCCTGAAAAAGGTTGATTATTTTTCTCTCAGTGCAAGTGTTTCAAAGTCTTTTCACAGTGGTTCTGAGTTAATTCAGACAGTCTCTGCTTTCCACACTGCATTTCAAACGTACTAATTAAATTGACATTTTTTAATTAAATTCCAGTTATGAACAGGCAGTCTTGTCACGCTGTATCAGATTACTCGCAGTGTACAGGAAAGGCAAGCGCATGAGGCTTTTGTAAATATGAATTGAATTGCCCTGTAACATGGTACAGAAAGATAACACAAACTTGAAAAGAAAAAAAACAAATCAGATTTGTTTAACTACCAATATTCTAATAACATACAAGCCTTGCCGTCCTTTTACAAAAAAAAAAAAAAAGGCACCTTGGTTTTACGCACAGCCTATTTTCAACATTTTCTATTACTATGTCTTTAGATGGAAAGCAAGAACAGGTTGTTTTCCATCTCGAAGAACCCCCCAATCCACAATAATTTAGCACAAGGATCTAATTAGAATGCAGTTATATATATATATATATATATATATATATATATATATATATATATATATATATATATATAATATATATTATATATCAATCGATACGTAATAATATAGATATTATTATTATAGATATTATTATTATTATTATTATATTATATTACCATGAATAATAAAGTATACATTATAAGAGGTTGGAATTTCTTGCAGGTCAAATAAATAATTAATGTCTAAGATTATATATACACACTACCCTCACTCTTACTTCTGTAGTGGGAAGACAGTGTCCGTGTACTGGGTCGTGACGTGAAACACCTTCGTATAGGTTATCAATGTACAGTTTTTCCATGTCAAATTCAAATTTTATGTACAATTATAAAACTATTATTTCTTTTTGATATGTTTATACACCAGGTCAAAGTACAAAAGTAGTTAGTTACAACATTTGTAATACAGACAACATAAACAATACCCACACACTTATATGTATGTTTGTATATATATATATATATATATATATATATATATATATATATATATATATATATATATATATATATAAACAGTCTATTTGTCACTTGGGTAGACACAGTGGTTTGTACTCTTAAGGTACTGACCTGTGAATGTTAGTACTGCAATGGTATTACAAGGAATGGACAAAAAGAGACCCCTCCTAGAAATCTGTTAAAATGCTGGCAGCATTCAATGTGGGTGTGTAAGGAATTGAAATGGTTCTCCAGAGACGTTACTTTCTAGCCAGTCCTGTGAATTATCAGTAGTTAGTACTATCAGCCCTCTATCAAAGTCTCAAAATTTGCAGTCTTTCCTCTTTGGTTGTGACACAGGGATAGGAGAGCCAGCTGTGATTTAAGCTTAGGTTTATGTGTAGATGAAGCATGCATTTGCCTCCTGCTGTAACGAAACCAAGAGCTACAGGTGGCAAGTCTTGCTCCTCTACCAACATGCTAATCCTGTCTGAATTGTGTCCTCTAGCCCGGTAAATGAGAAGTACAGCTTTTTAATAATGTCAAGCCTTTCTATTGTATACAGTTTACAACCCTTTCCAGAGTAAACACATCAGAAAAATGCTTCCTGAAACAAAAAAGAATAAATAAAAAGACAAATTAAAAGGCCAAACCTTGTTCCTGCCTTTAAAAAAGCAACTAGCGCCACCTCCTGGTATTGCAACAGGAGCAGATTCATTGCCAGAGGTATGCATTAAACAAGTATAAATGTTATAAAACCCCATTTTCTGGAATTTTTGAAATTCTAATAAACACAAAAAAAGATTTCTGCAGGTGTAGTGGGTAAAATATGATTTCCATGTTATAGTTCTGTTTGTTGGTAACAGCTCCTCCTAATTCTAACTTCTCACAAGATTGCCTAGTATGGCATAATTTATTAAGGCACATTTCAAATCTTTTTTTTTTTTTTTCAAGTAAACTAAACCTAGTAACAACAACTTAGGCACACTTGAGTCCTGAACTTAACATTCCATAATTATGCATCAGCTGCAGAGTCACTTACAACAACATCTCACCTGAAAGAGGGAGCATAAGGAGTAAGTGACTTGCTCAGGATCACACAATGAGTCAATGGCCTGAGTTGGGATTTGAACCAGGGACCTCCTAGTTACAAGCTTGTTTCTTTAACCACTGGACCACAGGGTAACCAGTGGCTAAAGAAGTAACCACAGATCTGGAAACACCTTAGCCAAACAAGGATACACAAACGATTAGGAGAACTCAAAAGCAAGAAACATGACAGAGATTGATGCACTGTTTTTTTTTTCCAACAAGACATTTGTGTTAGCTTAACCAAAAAAGCTCCTAAAATAGTACATTTAAAAAAGGATTAATAAAGGTTTATGTATTTTTAAACTCTCCCAATAAAAAACTCAGGAATATTTACTTTGGCAGATATTTTACTGTGTCTATAAATAATGCCAAACAGTATTACTTGCACCTTGTCCCCAAAGATATGGAGACGTTGAAAAGGAAGTTGAAAGCTTTATCCAAAACATAAACTTATTAAAATGTTTATCAACTAGAGTAAAAAGTTTGCTGTTTGTTTTGGAAACAACCAAAAGTTGCACAAAAGATAAGTAGCTTCAAGTGTCATTTTCTGTTTGTTTTGTAAAAACATTTGATATTGATCGAGTTCTTCAGTTTGTTAATAGAAAGCCGATTCCATAGAAACACAATTTAATAAATGATGATCATATTTACACCCAGACCCCTCTGTTTATGCCTTACCCTTCAAGCACGCTTTTATATAAAAGTCCTTCTACATAATGTCCTTTATTCTTGTGAACATAAAGCAGGCTACTTGTTAATTCTTCCAGCTGTGATCTTTCAAAGCGACACTCACAGGACAGCGTTTGTAACACGTGTCACAGTACAACACATCTTAACCTTAGAAAAAAAGAATGTTTATGATACAGTAGGTTGACTTGAGTCCAGATCCCATTCCCAAAACTAGCAATTAATACAGTATCTGCAAATGTATATACAGTACCTCTGCTCTGCTTCTGTAACCAGTGAAAGAAATAGCAGCAGTCCCACATCATCAACAGTAAACGTCTTTGTGTGCTACTTTGTAAAGCTGTCACAGTTGTGTAAGTTGATTGCCCATCATCTTTATCTCTTTTCAATGCACTGTGGCTCAGTCTCCTTAAAACTTTTCACTCAAGTAGTACAGGGGAACAGGGTTTCTCAATGGACCGTTAGGTATCAATCAGTGTGAGCTGTAGGCAGGTGGCTTTAGTCCCCCTTGCAATATAGTCCCACGTCACTTTAAAGAATAACCATGGCGATCACATCACAGGATTGTCACCTATACCTTCTTGCAGTATATTGGAAGAAATGATCCACTACCACTTGTCAGTACAAGACAAGAAGTTTGAGTTATAAGAGTTGTTTCCAGTTAGGTCACAGTGAGTAAGGCCTGTTTTGGGGAATCCTTACCAGCTGTTGTCATCTGCAGTCTGCCGAGATACAGGACGAGTTTAAAGTCTTAGGTGGAAGGTAGGAGAAAAGCAATGTTACCAAGAAGGATTTCCTGCCTCACCCTAAAAATAATAATTTAAAAGCTTTTCATACAAAAGGGAATTATCTACATAGTTTCAGCTGGTTCAAGGCACCACCCTGGACACACAAGAGAGACAAGCGCAGCAGGCACACATCCCCAGCACAGCCGAGAAGACTGCAGCGATGCGGGACCGTCTCTGGTACTTGAATGCCTTCTTCACCTGCTCGTTGGACTGGCTGATATAGTCCACGGCCTGAATGACGTTGTGCTCGATGTTGTCCACTATGCCCTGCTGCTCTGACACCAGCACCTCAAGGTGGAAGAAGAGCTCGTGGAGCTCCGAGATTTGGGCTTCCAGGGTCAACAACTGCTGGTGGCGTTCATGGGCCAGGGCCAAATGTTTCTGGGCTTCCAGGACATGGATGTTAGCGCCCACAATCTGGGGTGCTGAAGGACTCTCCACCAGCATTTGGAGGTCCTCCTCAGCCAGCTCCAACCCAGCCAGTTCCGTCTGCCTCTTAATCTGCTCCTTCAGCCGGCCAACATATTCCATCTCCTTGGCAAAATGGCAGACCATGATCTCCTTGTGGCGCTGTGCCAGGACATTGAACTGACACTGTCGGATCCGTCCCTCAGCACACATCCCTTGGAAGGAGGAAGCCTCCTTCATTTGTCCCAGATTGGCTTGGATCCCCTTGGCTCGCCCAGTGAACTCATTCTTTAAGTCCCCCAGCAGCTTCTTCTCAGCACTGATGGTCTCCATTGCAGTGCTGCACAGGACCTGCGCCTGCTTCTTGGCAATGTCCTCTGAGATATCTTCAAGCCCATCCAGTTCTGCTGCAATATCCGAGACCGTCCTGAAGAATTCCTCCATCTCCTTTGACTCATCTTCATGGAAAGAGGGGTTATCGTAGCCCAGGAAGTCATCATCTGGAAAGCCTTCATCATCCTCCCTCAGGTTCTTCAGCTCCTCCAGCCTATCCTTCATCTCCTAGTTTGGTGAGAGCTCTCTCCCTGGATCTTGTTTTTGCAGGAGAGGCCGTGAAGGAATCTGTTCAACTGGATTTTCTCTTAGAACAGCATCAGGATGTGTGTGCTCCACCCCCTATGTCATCACAAGCTACTTGCTGCTCTCTATCTGGAGCCCGACAAATATTGACAGAGCCCGCAAAGCACGTAGACTGTTTGCTTTCAGTGTCACATGACCTTTTAGCACAGGTTGGGAACAGCTAGAGTTGCTAAAGTGGCAAGTGCACACCACAGCTGGCTGCAGAGCTATTTTAATCCCATAAATGTTTCTCACACCTTTCCTTGGTAAAGGCAGTAGCCCACCGCCTTTGCTTATAAAAATATACAACAGTTCTGGTTGCAGGAAACTATTTCTCTGGAATGTTTTTGTGATCATTTCAGGCAGCTACAAATGGTCAGAGTAAATTAATGCACAGACATCAGGTTGTAATTAATAAGACTGGCAAGTCAGGGGACATCTCCAAAACTATTTTTAATAGTTCTTGTGAAATCAGAGAATAATAATAATAATAATAATAATAATACTGAGAAATATTAAACTAGAAATCACTCAAGAAAGTAATTTGTTTAAAAAATGTATTTGTCAACTTTAATTTTTAATAGAAAGAATTCTCTGACAGGAAATTACAGTAAACACCTTCACTAGAATATTGACATAACAGGTGTAGTAACATTATCCTATCTACACAGTGTCAGTGAAGTGTCTCCCTTTAGTTGTAATATTTTACGTTTACGTTTTAATACTGGTAAAACACAACTGAGATCCACGTTGTTGGACTACAGTCTGCAAATTGAACAAACTTGATGCTTATTGAATTTCAAAGGATTGAGAATGAATTGCATTGGAAATGCTTAGAGTCCTTGAATACTGTTATGTGTACTCCAGAGTGTAACTACTGAACCTGTCCCCTGCAACACTTTGCTTCGTGTGGACGTAAGAAACAGCACATTTATTATTGATGTTTGTACTTCCACTAGGGACAGAGTGGTGCAAATGGACAGGTTAATGGGTACCCCCTATGGAACTGGACATTATATTGAGGCCACAACAGGATGTGATGACTGAACCATAAATGACATGCCAATGTTAATATAAATACATTAGTCTGATATTCCATAGCCATACCAAGTAGCTCTTTAAGCCCAGATACAAAATCAACCAATGTGAAATGAGAGGGCTGCTCCACAGTACCTTCAAAACAATAAGAACAGGAATGACCTACACTCTTAAAAATCATTTAAAGTAGATGACAAAGGGATTTTCATAGGAGCCAGTACACCTTTATCAGCCTGTCCAAACAGTGAGCTTTGAACACTTAGCCTTAGCACATTTTTAAGAGGTTATCTGCAAATACTTACACTTACTGAAAATTGAAACTATTTGCTTTACTGCAACCAGTGCTTGAAATGGGGCGATATCATTGGTACAGAGTACCGCCACTTCTCAATTTCAAATATTTGAGTCCTGCCACTTCTCAATTTAAAACATCTGAGTACCACTTTGGCACTTATCAGTGACTACATTGTGTAACAAAAACTTTTTTTTTTTTGTTCCTGGGTAGTAAGTGTTATTTCCTAATTGCTTATGCCTCAAAAGTATTGAACATGGCTATTATTCCCCACAAACTTTGCTTTTGTGACCAGGACAGTGATATTTCAAAGTATCACTATTTCCAATGGGAAAATGGGAAATTATATTTACAGTATAATTGTAAATCTCGAAAAACTACTCACTTCTAAATCTTTTATAGTCATCTTTGTATTACTTTAGTATAAATATATGTTAAGTTGGATTCATATGTTGTTTTTTTCTGACTTTATGTGAATGAAAAGACACACATTTGCCCATTTTCCCACTGGAAATAGTGATATTTTGAAATATCACTGTCCTGGTCACAAAAGCAAAGTTTGTGGGGAATAATAGCCATTTTCTATACTTTTGAGGCATAAGCAATTAGGAAATAACATCTACTACCCAGGAACAAAAATTGTGTTACATAGTGCTATCTGCCCATTTTGTTTCTAAACTCTCAGCTGCAATTATGTGACTTTGTAGTCCCAGCAGCAGCTGCAAGATTTACGTCACAGCAGAGCATAGATTTCAACTCCCAGAGTGCATTACAAAGCAACTGCAATTCCCAGAGTGCATTACAAAACAACTGCAATTCCCAGAGTGCATTACAAAACAACTGCAATTCCCAGAGTGCATTACAAAACAGCTGCAATTCCCAGAGTGCATTACAAAACAGCTGCAACTCTCAGAGTGTATTGCAAAACAGAGCGGGAATTTATTTTGAATGGTCCAGGTCAAGTCGAGATTAGACGCAGTAGGACTGTGAATAGATTGAGAGTACTATGAGTACCAGCACTCCCCCACCCCACCCCACCCCACCAAGGCCACTCAAGAACAGTAATTCTCTTCTTGTTTAACCACTCCAGTGTGGATCTGGCTTTGTGCTTCGGGTCATTGTCCTGCTGAAATGTAAATTTGCTCCCCAGTCTTGGCTGACTCAAGCAGGTTTTCCTCAAGGATTCGCCTTTACTTTGCACCATCCATTCTTCCCTCTATCCTGACAAGCTTCCCAGTCCCTGCTGAAGAGGAGCAACCCCATAACATGATGCTGTCACTACCATGTCTGACAGTTGGGATGGTGTTGACTTGGTGATGTGCCGTGTCGGGCTTGTGAAAGACGTACCGCTTGGAATTTAAACTGAAAAGTTCCATTTTTGTCTCATCTGACCACAAAACTTTTTTCCACATGTCTGCAGTATCATCAACATGCTTTTTCGCAAACTCCATACGTGCCTTAAGATGAGGTTTTTTGAATAATGGCTTCTTTCTTGTCACCCATCCATACAGGCCAGCTGTGTAGGGACCAGTTTATTGTTGATGTGTGAACACTGACTCCCATCTCAGACACAGAACTTTGCAGATCTCTCAAGGTCATTGTTGGCTTCAGAGTGACATCCCAAACTAGTTTCCTGCTTCCCCAGCTGCTCCTTTTGGGAGGGCGACCTGATCTGGGTAGTGTCTGGGTGGTATGATGCATCTTCCACTTCTTAATGATGGACTTCACTGTGCTGGGAGGGATAATCAGAACCCTTGAAATTTTCTTGTACCCTTCTCCTGCTCTGTGCCTCTCTACTACTGTATCCCTGACTTGTTTCGAAAGCTCCTTGGTCTTCATGGTTGCTTTGTTGGATCATTATGTGAGCTGCAGCTTGAAAGTCTTCCTATACCTGAGGGAAATTATTCATAAGTGAAACCACTTTGAATACACACAAACCATTTCACTAATTTTGTGACCTTTCAGACAAATAATTTGCACCTGAGCTGATTTAGGGTTGCAGTAGCAAAGGGGTTGACCACTTATGCAACTGAGATGAATCTGTTTTTCTCTGTAAATCTTATTTATATTCTATATGCATATTTTAACTTATTAATGTGGAGTAGTTTGTGTAGATTCTACATGTAAAGTCTAATTTGAAAGCGTCATGGAGTATGCTCAGGTGCCAACAAAGATGCACAATTAAAATGCAACAGTCTATTACATCAACAGCTCATTGAGAACATGCATAATGTTATGTACATTTTAAATAGTGAGCAGATAGGTTTGTTGATTGTTTGCGTAGTATTGTTCCTTGGGATAACAAAATACTGAGCTCAAATAATGTGATTTCATAAAAACGCCAGGTGCTCAGTGTTTGGTATTTGAGTTGAGTTAAAGTTGCCAAAATGAGTTGATTAAGAATCTGTATAAATAGCCAATCAAAAAATCATGATTTTAATTAACTCAAGAACCCTTAGAATTAGATGTTCTGCTTCAACAATCAGAGTAGTCCAGAGAAACCAGGAAACCGGCTTTGTGAGGGTCAGGCCATGTCCTGGAAGGCAGAGGGTCACCATACCAGCCCAGGACCATTATGCTGACTGTTGCGTTATTTAAGCCAACCGGTGCGATGGTGGAAGTGTGATGGTGTGGGGAGGAATCTCCTTTAACACAAGAACACCTTTGGTGCAGATTGAGGGCAACCTTACTGCTCAGCGATAGATTGACAAAGTCCTTGAGGCAACAGTTTTTCCGTTCCTGCAGGCCAATCCGGAAGGGTCGATTTTCCAGCAGGACAATGCAAGACCACACAGTGCTAGGATTACAATTGCACGACTTCAAGAAAACAATGTTGAGGTCTTGCAGTGGCCGGCTTTTTCTCCTGAAAAAACATCTGTGGGACCAAAATGGCCAGTGCCATCCACAGGAGACAACCGTGACCAGCCAACCTTCGCCAGCTGGCTGCAGCTGCACAGGAAGAATGAAACATCCGACAGCAATCTAACTAGGTCTATGTGTCAATGCTGCCAAGATTGTGTTAATGCTCAGGGAAGTCATACTTGATACTAAATTTGTAGTGTTTTCGTTTTGACAGTATATCACATTTCATACTGAAAATGTATTCTTTGATCTGTAATTTTGTTCACATTTTGTGATTTTGTTTGATATGTGCTTAAAATATTTGATTAAATCCATTGTTGCTTTTCTTTTGTGCATCAGTTCTGTAATCGTGAATGGTTATCAGTGTTATAATACAATCTTAACATGATGAAGGCTTTACCTGTGTCTACCTAACACACTAGGCCATATTTTTTAAAGCCTTTCTTCCAAACTTTTTTTTTTTTTTTTTTTTTAAAGTTCTGTTCCCCACCCCCCGTAGGGATACACCTACATTTCATGGTCTCTTCAGCACTCTCAAGATTCAAGTAAACATAATGAAAAGATGTTCCATTGTCCTTTTTTTGTTTGTTTGTTTAATGTTAGGGCTACCATAACAGAATAGGTGATCAGAGCAAGGTCAAGCACAAGAAAAAAATTAATAAAAACAGAACCTGTTACTGGGCAACTGGAGTTTTAAGGTCACACCCAGAGGTGAAGCAGGGAATGAGCCATCGAAGAAAGCCTGACAGAAGATTTTTTTTTTATACAATTATTAGTTTGGATTGTGTAAGTTAATTGACAGGCAAGTGAACTTGCTTGTTAATAAGAAACAGTTTACTAATTTGAGGTATTTCAAGATTCTTGTGAGAATAATACTTGATTTATAAAATGTAAGAACAATTTAATTTAGATTTCATAAAACTATACACCCCTGGGATAAGCCACAGCTGGAGTATTTTTCAACACTTGAAGAAAAAAATAAGTCCTAAAAATAGAAATCCAAGTGACGTCATTGGTTCTGTAAAATGCTCTTACAATACTTAAGTTGAATTAAATGAGGGCTTGGAATACTAGAACTACAACTGAAGAAATTTGAGACAATAAAGATGCAGACCTTGTAAAAGATGGCTTCACAATTTTATTAATCTACCAGTGAAAATGAAAAACTACAAAAGTACATAATACACACATTTTAGAATCAGATCCTCTATCAAAAAACTTTACAAAAATGTACGTAATTTCCTTTATTTGTACAGTAAAAAACAAACAAAACTAAAAAGTTGCAGGCATCTCATTGCATATAAATATTACATTTGGTCTGCCGTCGGCAACTCAAAGATTCCCTGAACTTATATATGAAAGGGTCCTGAGATGGTCAAGGAAAAGGATTTGGTGCATCGATGTCCCGTCATTCACACATAAAATCAGCCCGCCTGAATACACCTAGAGAGAAAACCTACATGTCTGTAAAACTGGACATTGACAGGGTATTGGAGGCAAAAAAAATTCACACACAAAACAAACCTTTTCACCTCTGGACATCAGTGATCAAGCCTATTCTCTATACACTTCCATTTCATTGTATGATCTAAAGCTTCTGTGGACTTGGATACCATACAATCCTCTTAATTTCTGAATGACTAGTTTTGATCAGCAGTATACCGCCATACTGCCCTATACAAGGGGAAACTAGTAGCATGCATTCCATCCGTGCAAATGATGCTGGCACACGCAAGACGTGAGCATGCAAATGGTGCCAATTTTAACTCGGAATCTCACAGCTGCACAGTGGCAAGTGCTGGCATAGCATAATATCCCAGATTGAGCAATACTGCAGGATGACGGAAACATGCCAGTTCGTGTCCTAACTGCATTAAAGAAACAATGGCATAGTCATGTCATGAATTGGCAGAAGCCAAATCACAGCCTTTTAAGCAGCATCTGCTTGTAATGCATATGGAAAGTCCACATCAAACCAGAGCTTTATTTATTACCACAGAAAGATGTAGAATGGGTTCCAATGCATTTACACTTATACATGCCAAAAACAAGTTTTTATTTAGTACTGTAAATGCCATCTTAGAAGAATGGAGCTATGGTAGATTTAGGTAACTCATGTAGCCTATGCACTACTATGTAAAAACTGGCTCATAAGGGTAATACTAAAGGCATTTTGTACTTTGTGTGTATAATTACAGGGGAGAGGAACAGTGAGTTTGACACAGCCATTGGTCAGGCAACACAAAATGGTCTTTGTCCAGCACATACCTGACAGTTTATTTTACACAACAATCAAACCCACAATATCCAACAATGCCAAGTAACAAGGCAGCTCGTTTCTAGCTAGCATTTCACACTCCCTTGTATTTTTTTTTTTTTTTAATGGTCAATAATCGTGACACTCCGACTGACAGGTTCCCTGTGGGGTTGGGTCAGATGTGATGTCACCTGGTCTGTGTGCACAGACCCTGTTTGAATGGTTCGCTCCTCAGGGCTGAAAGAGAGTGCTGTGCTGTGCTGTGCTTATATAGGTGTCAATGCTCAGATGTGGCTCTGCTTGTCCCATAGGTTATTTACTCTGGCCAACTAGGAAGCTTCAGTATTGCTCAGCCCAGCTTGGTGGAAAGGCCCTCTACAGATAGCCAAACACTATCCTTTTGTGAATAGCTACACCCGGGTAATACTGATAATAGCACCACTAATTTGACACAGCTACAAGAAGTGGTTTAAATGTTGAGCCACAATAAGTCAAACTATTACCCATCAATTTGTCAGCCTGAAGCAAAACATTATCTAATGCTACAGTTCTATGTGCTACATGAATGTCATAGTAGCAAAAACATAATGATTTTACTTTATTGGGGGAAAAACTTTGGCAATTTCCTACTGCAGTTAATACTGTTGGCTAGAAAACAAGGCTTAATATTAACTACAGAAAAATCTGTCTTAGACCCTGTTTGCTGTACAGAATTAAAAAAAAGTTTGGAAATTTTCAGCACTTTCCCTGATCAATAAATTACCTAGCACCACCAATTTAAAAATGAAACAAAGACACACTGATCAAAGCAACACCGTCAACGATGCTGTAATAAAGGAAAAAAAAAAAAAAAAAAAAAAACTGCTTTACAAAAACACGTTATGTACACACAAATAACAAAACAAGCAAGAAACCTGCAAGTTCAGGACTCTGTAAACATACTGACCACCAACCTACCATCAAAGAAACGTCTGGATTGTTCTAGCACACCCTGATCTACAGTATTCCACACCTCCTACTACACAGCATTCAGACTAGTTTTCACATGCTAAACCAGGCACAGACTCACTACAGTCAGCAGCTTCACAGCTGTTCCGACGTGCTCAAGGCACAGGTCTACCCCCTGCCATCCTACAAGCAGATCTGCTCAAAATCAATGGTGATCCAGTAATATATACTTTTAAATAAATAAAAACATAACACACTGTGAACAGTCATGCTACATACTGTATCTAGCACATAGTGCCACCTGGAGTCCAAATATTAATATTACACCTTTATGTTCACCATTTTCTGCTCATGTGTACTGCTATAAAAACATCTGGAAATTGATTTTAAGCAGCCTTGCATCTAGTCACTCATTAAAGACAGTTTGCTACACACACGCAATTATTAAAAGCCACATACACCCTAGTAGGTGTTTATATGTACAGGCGGCTCTCAATGTTCCCAAATATAGACAAATAGAAAAATACAGTAAACTGTTTTTTTTTTTTTTTTTTATCATAGATGGATAGATAGACCTACACAGAATATGCACCTTGCTTTTGCTGCCATTCAAGCAGAGTCCTGCTCCTAAGTTGTGTCAAGTAGATTTAGTACCTAGAACATGGATTTCTCTTCTGCTACACTGATTCCAGTATCCTGCTACAGTTAAGTAGAATAGCTATCTCTTGTTTTATGGTTTGCCCTTCCAATCCACATGGATGGTGTACATTATGGTAAAGCCACACATGTGTACAATAGAACTGGTCATTCATTTTTTAGTTAATGCTTCAGGAAAGAAATAATTTAAAAACATAACAAGTTTGAAAGCCCTGTAGAGGTTTAAAAGATCTGGAGTTGGCACCATTTGTTTTGAGATACTTCATAGTGTCTTCAAACAGGATACAACTTTATGTATGCATCCCTTCACTTTTTAAAATATACACACTGTAGGTTTGAGGCTTATGCAGACAACAACCATGGCTTGTTACCTGTCTCTGAAGTTATGAGATTTAGAAACTCCTGATCCACCCCCAAAAAAACAGGCAAAAAATGTCAGGTTGTTAATACATTAAGTCAATCCATTCAACATGAATTCTTTTGCTTCAGTTTAGTTTTACAATTGTCTCAAAAGATCGATATATTGTGCAATCATTATTACTGTTGAAGCCACGGCAAAGCAACATTACACCAAAAAAAATAAATAAATAATGTAATAAAAAAAGGTGCTGTTTCATTAGAGATGAAGTTGAAAGACATGTGGCCCTCTTTACCATAGGGCTGCTCAGTTTACAACAGATGCACCTGCAACGAAGGGGTTTGGGGATGAAAACAACAAGACATGGGGCAATGGATAATTTAAAACTCATGAAAGTATTTCTTAGCTAGAAATGTGGAAAATCCATTAATAAGGCCCTATAAAGATAAGATCAGATGGCCAATAAATTGTGTCCAGAAATCCCTTATATCAAAACAATCAGCCAGAATTCTTATCAACCTCCACCTCTCCAGATACCTCACTGACTCTTTACACAAGACAATTTTTTTTTTGGTATCCAAAATTCTTTTCAAAAAACAGAAGCTGGTTTGATAGCGAAAGTTTATAGAGATGTTTGGAGAGAGAGGGCGGGGAGGGAAGATGTGTTCAGTGCATTTAAGGCCCTAGCAAGTTAGGCTCATGTTCAGCTGCTGGACTGTCGTGTTTAAAAGAAGAAGTGCATCATTGGCAAGAGATTTAGAGCACCACTGTCAATTTGAGTTAAAAACTCCCACACCCTCTCTGTATAAAAACTATATGTTTAGAAAAAATTCCCTGCAGTAAAAATTCTTTAAATAGCTTAAAGTGTCTGTTTCCTTAAAAAAACAAAATCTAAAAAACACAAAAAGATTAGTGATTCCAGCCCATGAGATGGCTAACCCGAGCCTTCTCGGTCATCTTGCGCACCCTACCACAGCGGGACATGCCCAAGTTGAGAGGGTCCTCCACTGGCACAGAGGGGTCGTCCTCCGAATCGTCATTGTACAATACGGTTCTCCTGCCCTGGTTGCGGGTATTAATCCTGGACTCTTTGACAGCTGACTTGCGGGTTCCCCTCACCTTTCCCAGTTCCTGCTCCTCCTCCTCCTCCTCTCCTTCCTGCTCCTCTTCATCCTCCATTAACCGGGGCCTTTTCCTTCGCCTCGCCTGCCTGCCCGGCACCGCCTCCCTTTTCTTTTTCTTTAGGTTTGTGGAGACGGGCCTGGTTGCCTTCTTGGTTTTGCGGGTGAGGCGGGGGCAGACGACCTTGCTGTAGTCATGATCTCCTCCGTCGATGAACTCCTGGTCTGACTCTGAGCCCTCACTGCTGCTGCTACTCCCAGAACTCGAGCTGCCTGAGGAAGAGGAGGAAGAGGAAGAGGAGGACGATGACGACAATGAAGAAGTGGACAAGCTGGATTCTGCTCCCTCTGGCTTCTCGATGTCCGAAGTGTCAGAGTCCACTGCCAGCTTTCTCTTGGCAGAGGCACAAAGGGGCCGGTTTCCCCCATTGGTCAATGGTCCATTGGCAGAGGGAACTGAAATAACTAAATCAAACAGAAATTGAGATACATCAATGATCTACTTAAAGCTTGAACTAAAAAGATATTGGTTAAGCAGTCCTTTTGAAATATATATCAAAATGTAAGGGCAACAGAAAATACAGTGTCCAAATATGCAGATGCTTGTGCCATAAACACTTCACAGCAAGTTTCACCATAACTGCACAAGGAGGTCTCTAGATGTACACATATAGACCACCTCTATTGTATCCCTAATTGGATAATACATGACATTGTGACCAACTTCTGGTGAATTAATTTGCATACAACTAGATGGGCATTAAAAGCGCACAGAACTCCTGGAGGAAGTCTAATGCCCTGTAAATGCTCTCTGGCGCCCCCTACCTCGCTTGTTAGGGGTGGCGCGGCTTCTTGTCACCCGCTCGCCCCCGGCTCCTCCACTTGTGCTGGTAGTGATGGAGCTCATTAAGGAAGGCTGGCTATCTTCATCCATCACAGAGCAGCTGGGGTCCTCCATCGTTTCTGAAGCTGAAAGGGAAATATCGTGGGGAAACAAACTTATACTACTTCTATTCATTCAATGTACTTATGGCAGGGATGTTTTAAGACTTTGTGCAGCAGAGAAAAAGGCAAAAAAACAGCCTGGCAATTAATACACCACCCACTCGATATATCGCGGGTGTCGGGGTCCAATATAAATCTGCTATATATAGAGGGCCGCAATATAGCGAGAGATTCATAGAAAAACAAATTGGCTAACAAATACTGTACATCCACTCCCGATTTATCAGGGGCGTCAGGATCCAGTATAAATACTCTACGCAACCTGCTTTTTCTCATTTTTCGTATAAAAAGCAGCACACCGTTTAGATTTGTACTGTTTTGATTTGTACTGCGTAGGGTAATTGCTTCTCATCAACTTGAGTCTCCAATTAATTTCATGAGTCTTCCTCTCCTTTCTCAAATGCACAAACCCACTGCATTGGAAGAGTCCATTCTCAACATAGGAGGCTTGTTGCTAGGGAGCTGACGTCACTGCCCTGTGACTTTCGTTAGTGCATTGCTGCCACAAGTGAACACCTCGTCAGCTAAAATAAAAACCACTTCAGCAAGTGGATACTTAATTTGTTTTGTGCTATTGTGCAATGCAAGTGTATATAACAGTACGATATTAATGTTTTTAATTGTTTTGTGAATTTTTGTTTGTGATGTGCAGTACAAAATAAAACAAACAGTAATTCTAAGTGAATTTGCCTATCTATATAATGCAGCTAATTTTTCACAGTTAAGTAAAAATGGGGAGCCAACTCCAGGACCGCGATATATCCGAATACGCAGTACAGCGAGGACCAATAGAATGAGATGTGGGCGCATATGTAAACAAGCTTAATGACATGTTTTTTTTCTGGCATGAACAAAACTTTTCCACTCTCACCTTGAGAAGACCTTGTGGAACTGGTCCTGGTTAGAGACAATGAGGTATTTGGGGCTGATTTAGGCTGGGTCCTGGATTGCCTGTGCTTTCCTTTCGGACTGGAAGGAGAGAAGACAACAGTGCGTCACAGTCAAGGAATTACGAGAAAAAAACAAAACAAAAAGAAAAAAGGTGCGACCATCAGTGCCTGATTATTGAACAAGTTTATCTCCAGCCAAGCACACAAAATCAGCCCTACAAAGCTTAGCAGAGTTTGCAATAGTATGGATGGATTTGTCATGAGCAAATAGGGTTGGGTAAGAAATCACCTGGAGGCTTGGCTGGTGGAGGGGGAGCTGCTGCCACTCTTCAGTCTCTTGCGGTAGGTCATCCTCTGCCGGCTGCGCCTCAGCCCCTGCACTGCGGACTTGTAGTCAGAGATGATGGGCAGGATCTGCTTCTCAAAGGAGGCAGACAGACTGAGAGTCATGCTGTAGATCTGGGAGGGAGGCAGACACACAGGCACATCATTACTTCTGATGTAACACGAACAAACGTATGCACATTTTTCATTATAAAACCTTGATCCAATATTTTTCAGAAAAGGTTTGTTGTTTCAATGTAGACTGTAAATCTACGTTAAACAGTGGCAAAAAGGACATTTTTAATTAAAGTTAATTTAGTCAATTGTATTTTACTTTCTTATTTTAAAATGGTATAATATTTATACATACAGTACTCAAATACAGTGGTAGACATTGATTTACAATGTATATAATACGATATATATTCTATAAAAAAAAAAAAAAAAAATTTAAAAACATTACTGTTTTTAAAAAAAAAAAGGGCGGGGGGGGGGGGGGGGGGGGGGGGCATTTGGGATTGAGTGTTATGCCAGACTGTACAACTGCGTTGCTGTGGGAGTTAGAGGAGAGTGTGGGAGCGCCTCACCCTGGATTTCTTGTTGGGAGTGTAGGCCTTGGAGTTGCTGAAGATCAGCCTCATGTCCTTGCTGAACTCCATGGGGTTCTCATAGTTCCCTGCGGCCAGCGTCTCCGAGACCACACTTAGATCCACCGGTGTGTCGATAATATCCCGGTAATCCTGCAGGGAGAGGTATTATTACCCAGAACACAATACATACACACACTGACAAAGCTGAGGGTTTGTAAAATAGACTTCATTTGTGCAACTCACTTTTCTCATCCCTTATGAGAAAAGACTTCATTTTATTATTCCCCCTATTAGAGGTCATAGGATGAAAACAATGGAACTACAAGTCAGGTCTCCCTATTTAAGAACATTGGGACTGTGTGGACACGTGGTCAAAAACGGGGTGGATTTCGTACCGGATAGGCAAAGAGGTCAACAGGCTGTCTGAAAGGTTCAGAGTCCTCCCGCTCAAATATTCGGTTCAGCAGCTCTCGGCACTGCTCCTTCCAGGCACCCACGTCAAGCCGGGAGCTCTGCCTCTTTGAGTGCTTCATCGCAGACTAAAAAACAAGGAAAAAGAAAAAAAAAAAACATGTTGGAAAGGTGCATCCAACCAACACACACATTATATCACTATCACCCGGGTCCCAGCAATAGTTCCATGTTTTTTATACTTCCATGTGCACATCTAAATGATTTCTGACTGCAAATCATATCGCACACCCCGACTGCCATATTTAAGTATTTAATTATTTATCCAAATGAAAAAAAAGCTATGCTCTTGTTAAAAGGGAAAATACATGGCTGCTACCCACCTTACGTCCAGTAGAGGTCCCTGGAGTGTCAGAGTCTACATCCACATCGGCCTCCTAAAAATAAAATAAACTCTGCTTTCAACATTGCAGACCTCTAAACAAGCCTAAGAAATAACTCTACTCCAAACAGCATGCTGCAAGGAGTACTCTAGGAAAAAAAACCTTTGCAAAGTTACTTTCTGCAGAAAACATGGGGATACACCAGGGAATACTTTTGACATGGGAAACCTGCAGCAAAAGATGTCCATTTTGATTAAAACACTTAAACTTCTGTTTCCAGCGACTACCTGTGCTGTATACAACACACAGAATCCTCCTTACCACCTCCTCCTCGTCTGCACTGCTCAGCTCAATCTTCACTTTAGTATACAGATCCAGGATGTCCATGCAGCTTTGGTCCCTGTTCAATGTCCAAAAGATACAGGCTTTGTGAACAATCACTTACGGTAATAATCTGTGCATGACGAATGCTGTCGAGCAGTTCACATTTGGGTTGGAACCAAGACACAATTTACATGACACACTTCTACTTTATTTACAGACAGAACGATTTTCATAAGACACAGTGCTGGTCCTTCTCTTTCTATATTTGATTCAGCAGAATCTATCGTAGAGAACACTATTTACAAACACTCAAATGCTTTTCCTCCGTTTCATAGTGTGCCCCCCACCCCTCACACTAACCCTATGAATCGAAGCAACACATCAGTGACAATCTTGGCTGAGGCGACAATGGGGCTCTCGGGCTCGTTGAAGGTCCTGCTGTTGTGTTCAATGTACCTCACCTCCCACATCAGAGCAGAGATCCGCCTGGAGGACGCAACAAAACAGTTAGGGAGCGCACCACTGCCTTCCCCAGGAGGATTCCAACTCTACTGGCCAGCCCTCAGCCAAACGGACACCCACCAAGTGAGATCAACCCTGACATCTACTGTACTCAGCCTGGTTTGCAAGTGCAACTGCAGCATTACAATATACAGTTAATTGGAAATGGATCAAATGTCTGTCACCTGGTCATTCCCTATAATATTCCTGAACAAGGGGGTTCTGAAACAAATATCTAACCCACAGTATGACCAGCCATGTCTTTGCGGTGAGCGCAAGCTTTTAGTATAGCTGTCCTGACCAGGGTTGAACCCTCCAAACGTGAGCCATCAGGCCCCTTGTAAATCTGCTCTGAAGTGATCACACCATGAATAAGTCGAACTATAACGAGTTAGGACTGGGTTTTAGACTATCGTACACCAAGCAAGGGCTGATTTGACTGAAAATGGCGTCTGCATTTCAATCTGCTGCCTATCGGATCCACGAGTAAACCCTCGTTCCTGGAAGCCCTTCGTTAATTGTATAAAACTCTGGGCTTCCCTGCTGTTGCACGATTTGTTAATTATTTTCCTACAGAAGTTATTTATTATGCTTGT
Source organism: Polyodon spathula (assembly GCF_017654505.1). Lineage (NCBI taxonomy): Eukaryota > Metazoa > Chordata > Actinopteri > Acipenseriformes > Polyodontidae > Polyodon > Polyodon spathula. Next base: position 52,470,783 of record NC_054540.1, read on the forward strand.
GTCACTGTCAAGGCTATGGAACGTGCCTGTAAAACTGATTCTCCAGTCTCTTCCTGATCGTGCCGAGGTCTGTGGGGTAGGCAACCACAGTGCAGTACAGCGGGTAATCATGCAGGTCCACCGGGGAAGAGAAGGCCTTGGCGATGTCTGATGAGGAACAGACAGTCAGCAAGAAACAATTAGCAACTCCAACAATCGGTCTCTATCAGACGAGAGCTAATCTGTGCATACTATGTTATATATACACCAGCTCATTTAATCAGGTATCGATTCTGATCAAACACAGCTGTCCTGTCACCAGCTATACCCTTTCTTTTTATTGCAATAGATAAAAAACATAAACTATTGGTTTGTATACTGGTCCTCAAAACTCCGACTTCAACCTGAAGATTGCGGCTGTACCTTACTTCTCTTGCGATGTAAATAACTCCTCTGTCTTCCTATTTCAAGTAAAACTTCACTTAAAAAAAAGTGTTCCTAAACATTGTTACTAATCTTTTCTGCTGTAATTCTATGTTGATATGCATCCAAAGAAAAAAGTCTTTGTAACAGCATTTTGACAGAAGGAAAAAAAAAAAAAAAAAAAAAAAAAAAAAAAAACAGTTTACAACAGTATTAGTCAGATACCTTCCCTTTAAAAACAGCCACTTGATGTGCACAGTGCAAATACTTAAGTCCCATTTTTTAACACTGAGAAAAAAGCATTTGATGTTTCCACCAGCAGAGACAATAAGACTTGAATAACTTGAGAAGATCTATTCGCACCCACGGCTTCATTGGTAATTGTGTTTGAAGAGTAACCTTAAAAGAGCTCCATAGTCAATCTATATTTCAAACATCCTGCACACAGAGCCATACTGCAGGCACACAGAGATAAGACGCACCGAGGGTGAGGAGATCATCGATGCCCCGGAGGACCCTCTCACACTCCTCGTCGCGGGTGCGAGCCCCCCACTCCCCCTCCTGAGGGCTGTAGAGCAGGGCCTTCAGCTCCTCCTCCGTGACTGGCACCCCGTCCCCCACTGCACCTGGCAGTGGCACTGCAGAGTAAGAGAGAGATGCTTTAGGTGGGTGCGAGACAGAAGGGCAGGGTTGTGTCTCCGCTTGGAGTTCCGTTACCAAAGTCAGTGGAACTGCACCAAGGGGTAGGTGTGATACTGCAATGAGGCAGCTCTACAGTTTAGGACTAGAATAAGAAACCCATTGAGAAAACAAGTATTTTAGGCACATCAATCTCAATCACTCGTGGTAAATAATCTGATACACTAGTTTCCTTAATTGGAGAAGCAGATTTGACACAATAAACCTCTGAAGCATGTCATGCACATGTATGGGCACTTCCACCTATACTGTGGTAAGACACATACAACACTGATTACACAACCCATCTACATTGCAAACATACCTTCATCTGGAATGGGATCCATGTCCCAGGGACTCATTTTCTCCCGCTCGCCGTTATCCCACCTAACAGAACAAGGAGTACAACCTCAGAATTGAACAGCGTTTCACGTTGAATCAGTGCATGCTAATGAAGCATTAATAACCATCGAGTAATTGACATCAACCAGATCCACCAACTATATGAGGTTACTGTTGCAAAGACGAAGTAAAACTAATTCTTGTGCACTTCTGTCCGCTAGAGGCAATAATTGCCGTGACATTTGTAAACAATGAAGGGTTAAAAAAAAAAATAAGTAATTGATATGAGAATACAAGCAGAGTGTATGAGGGAGTATCTGATTCTTACTGGACAGTGTAGCATTGGAAGAGGCTGTCTGGATACTCCTGCTGGAAGGGCTGCTGGCTCTCCACTGTTCCGAACCACCAGGCATCATCGATAATACTGCGGAACTTTGTCCCTGAAGTCAGCACACGTAGGACAGCCCATTAGATTCGCTGTGGACCAATACTGCAAGTCCTCAAATACCAGTAACTATTTCAATAACCCCAAACTTGTACTGAGGGAGCCGCCCACTGCCCTCACAAGAGCTGTACAGCCACCCTCGTGCACAGCCCCACCCCAACCCCAGCTACACAGGCAGACACTCACCACACTGCCAGTTTTGTTCCTTGGCCTCATTGTAAAACTGCTGCAGAACTAAGAAGTCAATAACATCGGGCATGTCGTGATACCTGCAAATTGATTTAAAAAAAATTTAAAAAAGGGAAGACTTGCTTCAAGCGTCCGTTTCAGAGTGGAGTGCAATTCCTTAACATGGCTGTAACTACCAAAGTCTTTCTATTAACCACACCTGTCGTGCACAACAGTAGGTAGTCCAAGATTAGTGTTAATCAGGGTCTGTGAAACCAGCCGTACGTATCAAATGCAACAGGTTAAAGCAAGTTCTCAGTTTCCTTGGCATACTATATTAACACTGCTACGGTTTCACTTCCTAACACGTTCACCTCAGCAATTATTATTGTTATTATTACTAGAATTATTTTTTTTTTTTAAAAATCAAGCTTTTAAAAAAAAATCAGGACATCAGGGTTTAAACACGCAAAAGTTTTTTCTCAAAACTTCACATTTGAGACCAATACAACAAACAGAAGTGTACACTAGGTTAGATTTATTAGATTTACATTAGGTACCACCACTCTAAATCTTTTTGCTTCTGCCTGTGCACATGCTGGATCGCTGGCTTCTCTGCATCAGGGAATTGTAGGGATTCAGAAACCACCTACTTTAAAGAGAAGGACTCCCCCGTCATCTTTCCAGAGACTGGATCAAGAAACGCCAACTTCAAGCAGCACAGTGTAGGCGGTCCCACTTCGTATTTGATCCCAACAACCTTCACAGATTCTTGGTCCTGCAAATAAAACATAAAACAGCTCAGCAGCAAATAGCAGAAGTGCCTTCAAAAATAGTCCTATTGTAGCTGTTGATTCGTTACATGAAGCATGAATGGAATTCAGAGGGGGCGCGAGGGGTTATATGGTCAGTCACTCACCCGGAGATCCATTTTGTTCCACGGCTGTTTCTGGGGGTTGATGCTGTAGGATTTGGACCTGCGCACTGCTCTCACGTAGGCTTCGTGACCCTGCCGGAAATAGATCACCTGGGGAGGACAAAGACAGAGTGTCTCTTCAGAATGGAAGCTCTGCTACCTGTCGCAACTTCAGGGCTAGGCTGAAAAGACACTGGTTTGGTTATTACCAGGTTAACATTTTCAACACTGCAGACCTCTGAAAAGGTCTGAAATAAATCCACTTGAAACAAGTGCAAGAAAAATTATTCCACTCAATACAGCAGAAGTGCTAAACAGTACGTCGTTACACCATTTTTGTATGCCTTACTTCTATACAAGACACTGGAACTATTTACATTAAATTAGTTTTAATAGGGTTGTCTCTGCTTCGATTGCTGAATGTGGGAAGCTTTCATGCCAAGCATATGAACACTTCAGACAAGGGCAATATAGACCCCAGTGCTATGCCAAGCATCAGAACCATTCTACATTCATAATATGTTCAGTAACAATTGTACATTAAAACAGCGGTTCCAAAGATTCACCAAACCAAGGAGACCACAGCTCATGCAAAAGAAGGTAACATTGTTGTATGCAGGTCATGTATGTCAACTCAAGTGTGCCAACCTCACCTCATCTCCCATCTGTGGCACAAAGGGAGACCTGCGTGGAATGGTGTCCATGATCCATTGCGGGGGCAGCCATTCATCGCCAGTGTATCCAGCCATTGTCAACGACTCATTAGGCTTCTACATGGCAAAAATGAAGGGCAGTAACATATATGGAATTACGTTGCTACTAAAACTGTTGCTTATTCTGCTTATGTCTTTGCAGCAGGTGTCCTGCTGACACAGGGAGGTTACTACGCTCAACAAACCCCAGAGGCCTCACAGATGCCAGTATCTAGGCTAACGGTTCAGAACCCAAATCTTCCAGTGTCTCAACGTGCAGTTTGCAGGTGCTGGAAAAAGAAATGAAAACTCAAGGTGCTGCACACATCTGTAGACAGCTTGCACAGAGATGTGGTTAACCACTGGGCACATTACCCACCACAGGCAGCTACAAAGAAAGAAACTCCCTCTGTTTACATTCAAGGGAGACTCTCGATAACCTGGGCCCTTCTGAAGACAATGCAAAATAGGCCACTTGTCTCAGCTTCATATACACACACACAAATGCAAAAGATTGTGGCTTGTTAGATAGCTAAAAAAGCACTGCAGGGTAAGATATAATGTGACCCCAACCTTAAAAGGGATACTTTATCATGTATATTTTTCTAGTATTTAATTTCTTATCCATTTCCAATTTAATTGACTATTTATTTCTGCGTAGATTTCACATCATTCATACCTAATTCCACTAAAACTGCTTCTGAAAAAGAAGGCTGTTTTTTGTAGGGAGATGCACAGGCATCAGTGCTCAATCCTGCTCCTATGGACCCTATGGGCTTCAAATCACAGCACGATGCAAATTTGCTTCCTCACCTTTTTCTCTATGATAGTAAGAAAATATGGCCAATTACCCGGCACTCTCAGCCCCTGCCCTTTGTTCTGTGCATTACCTTCCGTTTGGTCTGTTTGGGTTTCTTGCGCTTCTCCGGCCTCTTCCTCTCTTTCCCGTGGTCCTCCTCCTCCTCCGAGCTGCTGCGGACCCTCCTCACGGCCTGCCTTGTCTGCCTCTTCGGGGGCTGCAGGTTGATCCCTGCGTCCGCCGTCCAGTCAGAGTATTCGCTGGAGGAGTCGCTAAAACAACAGCACCACAGCAGAGTAAACGGGAGAGTCGGACACTGCCAGGAGCAGTCAGCATGATCAGCCGGATCTACTCATTCATTTTCACAGATAATACTTCTCTCCTGTATCCTTTTATCTTGTTGGGCTGCGAGAATGGTGGGTTTTACTGCTTGTGGACCACCATGGCCAGAGCACTGAATAGTGGAGCAAGGAGAATCCCCAGCATGAACTGCATTTCCATAAATGGGTATGCAAAACTGAAACACTGAAGAATCTTTATTTGCCTTTAATCAAAAGTAAATCTGAGATAGCTCACCAAAAGTAACACAGATGTTTTAAAATAGCAGCAGGATTCCCAGGGCCCCACTAGCACAGCAAATCAGAGAAAGCATTATCATCGAGAGGGACTTACCTGGAGCTGCTCTCGCTCTGCCACTCTGGCTCGCCCTCCTCTGAAGAGACATTACCGGCGTCCAAAACTTCGTCATCCTGCTGCAAAAGCCCAATGGCAAGTGAGACTGCTGCAGGGAATGACTTTCCACCACAGTGCAGCACACGAGTAACACAGACCGACTACTCACCTCTCGTGAGCTTTGAGATTCCTCATCCGACTGGGAATTCCGCGCCCTGTCCAGTGGGGGGTGGTCTATGGCGGAGCGGGTCTGGTAAGTGTGCTGCCGCTTGCGCTGTGTCCGTCTCAGGGAGCGCAAGCTGCTAAGCTGCTGGAGAGCAAGAAGTGCATTTGGTTCCCCCGAATCTTATATAAATATTTTAAAGCTACAAGTGAAATGCTTATGGCATTTAAACAAATTACATCATACAAAAGATAATCTGAACTATCTGGAAGTACAGTGCCTATAGAAAGTCTACACTCCCATTCAAAATGTTCACCTTTTGTTGCCTTATAGCCTGGAATTAAAATGCATTAAAACTGTTTTTGTTCACTTATCTACACATCCTACCCCACAACTTCCAAGTGAAAAAAATATACTAGAAATTTGTAGAAAATGTATTAAAAATAAAAACTGAAATAGCTTGGTTGGATAACTGTCCACCCCCCTTGTAATAGCAATCCTAAATTAGCTCAGGTGTAACCAATCTCCTTCAAAATCACACTTACCAATTGGCGTCCACCTGTGTTAAATTATAGTGATTCACATGATTTCAGAATAAATTCAGCAGTTCCTGTAGGTTCCCTCTGCTGGGTAGTGCATTTCAAAGCAAAGACTCAACCACAAGACTCAACCATGACTCAATCACAAAGTATGGCACAGAACGGCACAGATCAGGGGATGGGTATAAAAAATATCAAAGGCTTTGAATATCCCTTGGAGCACGGTCAAGACGATTATTAAGAAGTGGAAAGTGTATGGCACCACCAAGACCTTGCCTAGATCAAGAAGGAGATCGATCAGAGAGGCTACCAAGAGGCCAATGGAAACTATGCAAGAGCTACAGGCTTTTAAGGCCAAGACTGGTCAAACTGTGCATGTGACAACAATATCCCAAGCACTCCACAAATCTGGCCTGTATGGTAGGGTGGCAAGAAGGAAGCCATTACTCAAGAAAGACAACCTTGAATCCCATTTGAAGTATGCAAAAAAAGCAAACACTGGGGAGATTACGTAGCCATGTGGTAAAAAGTTTTGCGGTCTGATGAAACTAACTTTTTGGCCTAAATGCAAAGCGTTATGTTTGGCGCAAACCGAACACAGCGCATCACCCAAAGAATACCATCCCTCCTGTGAAGCATGGTGGAGGTAATATCATGTTATGGGGAAAATGAATAGAGCAAAGTACAGAGAAGTCCTTGAGGAAAACCTGTTGCCCCTTGCAAGAAAGCTGAAACTGGGACAGAAGTTCACCTTTCAGCATGACAGTGACCCAAAGTGGAGTGGCTAAGGAACAAAAAGGTAAATGTCCTAGAGTGGCCCAGTCAGAGCCCCAACATAAATCCAATCGAAAATTTGTGGCATGACTTGAAGATTGCTATCCATCAACGCTCCCCAAGGAACTTGACAGAGCTTGAACAGTTTTGTAAAGAAGGGTCAAATATTGCCAAATCTAGGTTTGCAAAGTTTGTAGAGACCGATCCCAACAGACTCACAGCTGTAATTGCTGCCAAAGGTGCTTCCACCAAGTATTAACTCAGGGGGGTCGAGACTTATCCAATTATAATCTTTCAGTATTGTATTTTTAATATATAACTTTTTTCCCCTTAACAGTGTGGAGTATGGTGTGTAGACAAGTGGGAAAAACCGTCATTTAAATGCATGAAACTCTTAGGCACTGACACAACAAAATGTGAAAAAAGTTCAAGGGGGTGTAGACTTTCTATAAATACTCATTATATATATAACAATCTGTGCAGATACACAACTGCTACCAGTCCTGTATCTGCAATATACTGTTCACAGATGGGCCTCATTGTTAAACATCCTGTGGGGGTTAGCTTGTGATGACAGAAACCGATAAAAGCTAGTGTGATCAGATAGTGAGCTATTCAACAAAAGCCAAAATTCTTCTAAACTGCCAGACATGCCCACCTTACTATCTGATGATCCTTGCAACTGAATATTACTAAACCATGTAAAAACACAATTTTTTTAATCCACTCCAGTACACTTACATGGTCACAGATAACTTGTCAGTACAAGCAAGCTGCATATATGTGAGCACTCACCCCCTGCACTGAGTGGGATGGTTTCTTCCGCCTCTCCAAAGCATAGAGAGTGCACTCAGCCTCTCCCTTTGCTACCCGACACTCCTCCATCACCCTGGGCCAGAGAGTTCTAGTTAGCTGCAATCCTTCAGAGTAATACATTATGTGCTTTATTTCAAATCCTATAATTGCTAGCTTCTTATTCAGCTGCTTGTGTATTAGTTTATTTCCATGTCCTTCCCCAATCCCCCTCCCTGATATTCCTACCTGCTGACCCCCGGCTGCATCTCGTTCACCACTACCCTGCGACTCCAGGCCATCAGGTCCCGCTCGGTTGCCATCTGACTGCGGGGGGCATTGTTGTGCATCTGCCGGACCCCCTCGATCTGCCCGCTGCGCCTCAGACCCACATTAGGAGGAGAGCCCATCAAAGCCGGGCTTCTAGGCTCTGTGGGACACAAAACAAATTAAACTTTCGACCTGCAAATCTTACGTTGCATATATGATTTACTGAATGCTCTAAATAAAATGCCCACATCCTTCCAGGAAGGCAAATTATTTTTATCGGTTAATGTCTATTGATTTTACACAGATGAAAGCAGTTCATGTTGACTGGGAGCTCCTTACCCCCGGGGCGGCTGTCTCCAAGCTCCTCTCCCTGGTCCTGCTCGGCAGGCTCCTCCCTCTGACTGTGCTCCTGCTGTAGCTGTCGAATCAGCCCATCCAGAAGGCTCTCCTCCAGCTCTGCGGCTGTCTGCTGACCAATCACCTGCTCCACCACCTCACCGTCACCTACGATTGCCAGGATATTAAGACACCAAAGCACTGCGGTTCAGCACTAACAGAACATACTACAGCAGTTTACCCAAACCCAGTTGTCACCGAGATACCGGAGGACAACCTTGGATGAGTCTGTTCGATTTCCAGAATATGTCTTAAGGCAGTGGTCATTTTACTCAAATGTCATTTAACTAGCAGCAACAGCTTCAGCAGTCCACGTAACTGTTAAACCACTCTTACTCTCTATTGCAATCATGCTACAGTCAATTAAGGAGCACTTAACACAACACTTTAAAATAGTTTATTTCGACAAAGTATGTATATAGTAGAGTGTATAGAACCCAAGGACTTATTCACTGAAGGAATGGAAATAAGACTCATATTGCATAACAGTTTGCTCCACTCCTAGTTTTACAGTGAGTTTAATAAGACACACCCAAGTTGTTACCTATAAACTGTGGCTAATCAAGCTCATATTCAAACCTGGAATTAGTAAAACTGCTATGCAGCAAGAATCTTATTTCCATCCCTGCTCTGCACAATTTATGTGAAGTCCCTAGCATGCAGGACCCTTCCCAGAGTGCTCATCTATACCGTTGGCCAGGTAACCAAGCTGTGGGATGAGCTGCTCTTCGTTGCAGTTCTCCCTCCCAGGAACTAGGCGCTGATAGTGAGTCGGGTGGGGGTTTCCATCAACGTCCACTAGGAAGGGTGGGGGCATCAGGTGTGGTGCCTGCTGGGTCTGCTCGTCCAGCACGTAGTTATTGGAGTCTCGGATCAGGGGCCGGAAATCCGTGTGGAAAAACATCTGATCGGGAATCTGCAGGGAGGCAGCCAAACAAAATTACTGGAAAACACAAAGAAACTAGGTCTCACCAAGTGTCTACTTGTTTAGGATTTGTGACCAAATGGCCGATTTCCCAAAATAGATATTTTTTATTTAGGGGTCCAATTATTTTACCCCCGCCCAATTTTGAATGTCTAATTATGTTCCCTCACTGTAGCAACTCCCCACACAGCTCAGGCTTAAAGGTTCAGAGGTGTCTTCCGACAACCAAGCCAATTTCCTCTTTTTCACCCAAGAACTCGAGCAGATGTCAGCAAGCTACCTAACCCTGGAGTACAAAGGCCAGACCTGCAAGTGTCCACCTGAGTTCACCAGGTGCCTGGCCAGTAGGGCCTGATGCAGTGCAACAAATTGGAACAGTCCCTGACGGGTTTGGCTCCCTAACCCGCAGGAGCGCCAAGGCCAATGCAACGCTTCCTCTGGAATCCCCTGCAAAGACTGCTGACCCCTAGATATTCTCATGAGCATCATGAGGATACCAGAAATTTGAATTAAAACAGAAACTCATGGTTCTACCAAACTCAGCAGGAATCAAAAATATAAATTGGTTCTGTGCTAAAAGATTGCTACACACTACCTTGCTTTATTTTCCTATGAAACTTTCCCTAAAAAGAAGACTAATTGGATTGCAGATTACTGATCACTCCAACACCCAAGGCTCAGGTTTAATGAGCACTGCCTTCACAGGCCTCTTTTGAAAGCAACTCCTCAGAGGAAACATTTAGCTCATTATGAGCTCTTAGGACTACTCTTGGATCAGATGAAAAGATCTAGAGAAAGTATAGCTCACCTTCTCGTAGGGCCTGCTGCAGCCAAACCCGAATATGAGCAGGTGACCGTGGGAGTCGGTACAAACAAAGTGCTGCCCGTCAGAGGAGAACTTACAGTCGAACACAGCGCCGTGACCCTGACCTTCAATCTGGAGAGGACAGACAGGCAGCCTTTAAATACAGCACAATGTTCTCATATACTATTACAGTTAGACTCCAACTTCAGAATTCTGAAATCAACTCTCCTCCCCCCCCCCCCTCCCATGCTGCTGTTCCTTATACTTTAGAATTGTTGTGTGTGGTATGCACATGACATTTGTACACAGGATAAGCTGCACCGGAATTGACAAATTGTGAACAGTGATTGGTTGATACTGAAGTTCACACAGGGCTCACCATGTTGAAGTAGTTGCGAATCTTCGTGCCCTTGGACAGGTCCCAGATAAAAATGTTCCCATCATGCCCTGCAGACAGCATGATCCTAGAGTCATAGGGGTGGGCTTCCAACACAAATACCTCGTCGTCATGCCCCTGTGGGGAGCAGATATGCGGTCAGCACGGTACAGGCAGCAAGCCAAGCATGGTGGAGAGGAGAGAGAGGGTGGAGAGCAGGTTTCAGTTCAGGAAATGCACGAGTTCAGTGACCAAGAACAAGGAATTGCAATAAGAGCAGTCACTGTGGAATAGGAGCAAGAGAGCAGCAAGAGAATGAGAATACAGAGACTGTGGAGAAATAATGAATGAATGAAGCAAGAAAGCAAGCAGAAGAGGAATAGTGGGAAGGAATGACTAAGTGAGGGGAGACAGAATGCTTTGGAAGAGGACTCTGTACCGAGAGAATGTGCAGTAGCTGCCCGGTGGACGGGTTCCACACTTTGAGCAGGTAGTTGTTGACAGCTGTGATGACTGTGCTGTCAGCTCGGTCCCAGGTCACCATTGTCACATTCAGCTTTGTCACCTTGTCCTCCCCTGGCACCACACTGCGCCTAACAGGAAGAAAGTTTACAGATCATTAAGGAGCAGTTTATAGTGTTCATCTAGGCAAAAAAAGAATTAAACTAGTTCCCTCCCAATGCCATCTGGAAAGTGGGCTACATAATCGCAAGCATGCATATATACCCGTTTACTTTGTGATAATCTTTTCCCATATTACACAAAAAGACAAGTGTCAGAAATATTGTTTTTCTACCATAATCCTTCATCCGCTAAGGTTTTGGGTGAATTCAACAAAGTAATGTTCATGGCATGATAAAGCGGTGGCCAGATACATTTGTCTACAGTATACCATTGTAACACAGCAGTGACAATATGCCTGATGGACCCTAAGCAAAACCCTGGTTGAGGCACCTACCCAGGCAGTTTTGCAGTCATATCAAGGGCTGTGCTCTTCCACTCCTGCTGCTGATAGTGCCAAATGCGTGCGGTGCCATCTCTACTACCACTGACGAACCGCAGGCTAGGGATATAAATAGGTGTATTCATTGACAGCATGCACACACACAAAGCTATACATACAGCAAAGTAGTTCTATTTGCACTACAGTAACTGCAAACAACTAAATAAATGGAATCCTTTAGTTTTTAAAACTATTAAAATTACCATGGGGGGGGTGGGGGGTGGTCCAGTATTAGCTGCAGTGGGAGAAGGAGGGCACATTACTTGCCCCCACCTGTTCGTATGGAAGAAATACAAAAGGCTTACCTGTCGCTGTTGTTAGAAAACTGCACAGCCACAACTTTGTCCTTGAAGCAATACAAAATTAAATATATGGGTTAAAAACACACATATTAGCAGCCACTTAGTCGTAGTAAAGAATAGTTTCATTGTTTTTTTTTTCTAGTTTCATAAAGTTTGTTTGTATTCCTCTGAAAATTAGTGTTTGCGCTTCATTCAAAATGTACATTATTGACACACTATGTTTCCATTCACACAACATACACATTTATTGGCTTTGGACTACCAGGAACATCAACATTTCTTCACCTGCGGCATTAAATGCTTCAGATATGAAGTCATCACCTCAACAAGGGTTACAATGATAGGACTTGATCACAGAATACAGTTGCGTATAAAGTATGAAGCCAGTATCTTAATGTGTTTGGTCTATATCTGGAAACCAAGTAAGAAACATGACCTCAGTAAGGCAACAAATCTAATGAACTTAAACTAAAGATAGAAAAACGTACAGAGGGGCTTCCTTACCATGTGTGCCTCAAGCTCAGCCACTTTCTCAGGAGACTCTGAACCCAGGTAGTAGACCCTGATTACATGATCCGTGCTGCCCGTCGCCAGGAACATTCCCCCTGGAAGAAGCCAGCAAGGGGGTTTATTGATCTGAAGGATAGCACCTTAGACCCTACAATATCCTGGAGCACTGACAATAAGCAATCGGATTCTAATTGTCTTGATTTAAAACAGAAATGTGGGAGAAGGGAAAGAGGATACACCGTTTAGTGTGTGCGTTTGTGTGTGTGAGGCGTGTAGTTGCGCCAGCCCCACCTCTCTCACACAGACGGTGAAAAGGGAGACATATCATCATGGATACATACCACAACTGAAGGAAGAACAGGAGATTTGGACTCCAGGTCTGGATCTCTCTGTGAATTTAAACGGACGCTCACTGTATGAAAAACAAACAACAGCAGAAACGTTAACGAGACACACAGCCAAAGCAAACGTTACTTTTTAGTCTTCATTCGCAATCAAGTACTAACGTTTTGTTCAGTAAGGTGGTTGTTCGGACGTCCTGGAGTGTCATGCTGTTCAAACACTTACTTGAATTTCATGCTGTGGGACTGCCACTGCCAGAAGCAGACCATGCCGTCAGCCCCAGTGGATGTGAGGTATCGAGTTGTTCCTTTTGCTGCCGGAGAGAACTGAACAAGATACAAGTTGGAAGAGTTCACTGAAATTTGTATTAGGATACCCCACAAATGAATACCTACTGACACCACTTTTGCAGCAGTGAAAAAATGGCTCTGGTGTATACAGTAAGATCAACTGTAGTTATTCATTTCAGGTATTGCTTTCTTAATTACCTTTACTAGGAACACATCACTTTAATACAAAAGCACCTATAGGCACCATCACTGTGTGAGTACCATACCACTGCCTTATACTGAAAATAGAATGCTCTGCTGCACAAAGTGCCCTGTTTGTAAGAAGCTGGCAGCCAGCCTACCTGAACGGAGGTGATGGACGCCGTGTGGCCCTGCAGCACCGCCAGAGGCGCGCACGTCCGCAGGCACCACACGCGGATGATTTTGTCACAGCTGGCAGAAGCGATCATCGTGTTCTCGTAGTTAACGGCCAAGTCCGAAATCTCAGCAGCGTGACCTCGGAGGGTCGACAGGAGACGTCCGTCATCTGTAGCCCAGATCTTGACCAGGCAATCATCCGAACCCTGAAATGACACACACTCACACGTTACATTTACAGTACATTAGGGTGCTTCTTGGAAAAGATAGTTTACCTCAGCTTGACTGTCCATTAAAAATCTTAATAAAAACCAACATCTTTTCAGCTTGACTTCAAGATTTGTCCACTTGTATACCTTAAAAAAAACCAACATCTTTTCAAATTAACTATATATATATATATATATATATATATATATATATATATATATATATATATATATATATTTTAATTTTTTTTTTTAAGAAGGGCTGATGCCCCAGTTATAGTGAAATTCAATTAATTTACAAGTTTCTGGTTGGGCAATTAATTTTCAAGTATCTAACGCACAAAACAAAAAACTACTAACACCTTACATAATCAAATGGTAAACGAACTACAATTTCAAGCATTTTCTCTTAGCCTTTAGCCTTTCCAACTCAAATGTATGAGAAGGTTATACAACTCAGAAACAAGTATGGTTTTTGAGTGATTCTGCAATGTACCGTGAAGATTCTTTTGCCAGTTCGGTCGAAGGCCACACAGTACACTGAAGACAGGTGTCCCAGAATCCTCCGGTGCATCTTCACATGCTGATAGGTGGAGGAGGACACAATGTGGCTGAAGCTGGCGAAGCCAGTTGTCTGCCGGGCTGCTGTGATGGTCACTGGAAGTAAAGCAAGGGTTTGGTAGTAGTTTGTGTAGCAAATTCTCTTTCTAGAGACTGTTACATAAATAGCAAACCAAAACACACCACCAAGGTATAGTACTGTCAATATCATATAGCTTAGAAAGGATAAACAAACATTTAAGAGGGCCAGTATAACAAAAAAGTGGGTCATCATGACTTCTGTTGCTGCAGGGTATCCACTGGTATTCAAGGTAAGTGAACAAGTCAATACGAAAAGCAGCAAGTTATCAGATACAACACACTACAGGAATACAGCTGTTAGACGGGTGATTAAACAGATTGTTCCTGCATTTCAAGCATTGTTACGGACTGGGTAACAACTTACCAACATTTGGTGGTTTGTCATAGATTAGAGGAGGTTCTGGAGGTCTGCCTCTGTGCAGAGCTGCAAATGCAGGGCCGCTCCATACTGGGTGCCTACAACCTGTGAATTAAACAAACAGGATTAATGACAGATTAGGTAGACTACTGTCAGCTCTGCAGCATTTGTCTACTTGGCTTTTTGTATTGCATTATCTCAGGAGGACAAAACACCAAACAGCCATGCAGAAGCAGAAGATTATAAAAGACATGGAACATCTAAAGATCTAATTTCAATAGGGACTTCAAAAGGGATCTACTTTCTAAGAGGAGATGTACAAACTGCTCCGGGGGAGCCTAGCTGCTCCACTCCCTGCTTTCACAATGGGCGTCACTGCAGTTTTCACACACCAACAGAATCCAAACTAGTCCCATGCTAAATCTATGCCAGCACTGATTTCACAAACATAAGTCAAATTGGTGTGGACACAAAAGAAGACTGACCAATGCTTTGCAAGATGGTATGCCATTATGCTTTACTTCTTGAATCAATGTTGCATGATGCACTGCCATTACGGATTCTGTTCTGTCAGTGATACGAGACGAGGTTAAAAATTTTAAAACCATCACTGCAGATGAGCCCAGCTCTTGCACTGTGGGTTCACGCCAATCCTCCTCCCTGGTACATTAGCATTACAGTATTGCGTACAGTTATATCTTAGTTTGGTATGTTGTGCTAGCAGTGGATTCGTTACCCTTTGCTGTGTGCAGCAAGGACTGTCGCCCGAGCCCCAGTAAACTCTGAACTCTGGGGACACTGGGAGGAAGCTCTTTGTCCAGGAGGGGTCCGATTCGCTGGCAGATTCGGAGCAGGTAATCAGCTGGGATGTGCTTATTGATTTTCATCTGCGCAAAACAGAGTAAAATAAAGGTTACTGGATATAAACAGAGAGGCAGCATTCCTGTACAGTCAACCCTGACAAGCCATTAATCAGACGCAGAACAATATTATGCTTGGACCCCACTTGCGTAGCTGTGTAATGTGATGGCTGTATAATTCTTTCTCTACAAGTGTCCTTCACAATACTACACTGTGATCATTGTAAATCTGCCACAATAGTGAACTATTTCAAATTGGCTTAAGGCACAGCTTTACACTCTACTGGGCAGACAAATCCCATTACAATGACCCACTTCACACATTTTCATTTCATTCTATTGAAGAATTACTTTCTCAACTTGCGTTTATATTAATTTTACAGTGCTTTCTCTAAACACCTTGACAAATGACTTTATAAATACCCCAAATATCACCTCCATATTCACCAGAACATGATTCCTTATACTGGAGTAATTTGGGTCATATTACTTATTAGTGCATAATAACTGCTGCATGCCCTGACCTTGAGCTATGCAAGGCAATAAACAATGAAGCCTGCTTGCATTTCAACACAAACTCACAGCCAGGCAAAGCAAAAGGGACTTGATCATACAGCTGTTAACAAGTAATGAACACTGATATGGCATAATGCAGAAGGGTTTTAAAAATAACAAAGGTCAGGCAGTGGGTCACTTCAACAGACTTAACAGACATGGTTAAAAACTACATCACTGCTGAACAACACTGCATTGATGTGTTGATATTTTGACTACTGTGTACGCTGAACCAGACGGACTCTTAATAAATTCAGTACAGCACTGAAACACAGACAATATCTCTGCCATTACTGTAGCATATCAGAATTGCACATTTCTCTCTTACGTTGTATCTGCATGACTTACAGAACTTTTCTGAGAATAATCGTGGCACTATTTTGAATCACAGCGCTCAAGCCATAATTGTTCATTTAACATTATTTCAATTACATTTGCAGACAATTCTTCAGACAGGCCATTTGTTTTGGGTGTTCTCGATGACATTATTTAACAATGTCCAGACGAATGTATTTTACAATACAAAATCAGTTTGTTTTGTTTTTCCGTGTGTGTTGAGGGGTTAACAGATTAAATAATAAGACTCCATAATAAGACTGACAGACTTATAACCAATCTTTGGATTTTACAGCGTATTATCAGACAAATGGGATCGATTACAGTTCTGACCCGCTTTCTTTGTCTGTTCTGTTCAGTCGTGCGTGCATTTGTCCTCGCTCTTCTCACAAACCTCGCCAAGGCTCATGAATATTTAAGCACGTACTGCGGACTTGGTTCAAGCGTCTCATTGCATCGCCCAATCTGGTGGTGGCTTTCATTATGCAATACTGCATTTCAAATGAAAGTCTCCTATTGATTGGCTAGAATTCGAGACGGACGTCTGTCCACCACCTTACTACGTGCACTGAAATACCCCCCCCCCATTATGCACAATAAGGCGTTTATTTCAATACAAAATATGATTTAAACCTTTTTATTTTTTCACTCACCCGTAAATCCCTATTTTCAAACTGAATAGAGATGATAAAACGATGTCTTTGTTATTACAATTGTATTTCTTAATTTTATATAAACGCCCAATTACTCAATTAAAAAGTTGTCATATACACCTGACAGAAGTTTCAAACTTTCCAATACATCCTTACCCAGTCATCGAAGTTTCGTTTATGTTCTCTCGATTCCCAATCCAAGCGTTTCGGTATGAGCTATGGGAGGAAAGCACTCGGTTAAAAAGCGCAAACCTCTAACTACACAACCGTATTTTTTTCCGGTTTAACCCGAATCCAAAACAAAAAAAAAAAAAAAAAAAAACGAAACAGTAATTTCACGTGAAAAGTGACATCGCGGAAGTGTGATGTGATAATAAAGATCGCACAAGGCGAGTCGGAGCAGCTCTGCTTACCTCGTATTCTTCCAGCTCTTCCACAAAGACCTGCGGAGAAGACAGACACGGGAATTACATCGTTTTACCGAAAAACAAACACCTCAAAACATGTCCTACAACAAATATAGATATTTATTAGCTCACCTGGGCCGATTTTTTGCAAGGTCCGGACTGTAAAAATCTTGCAATGAGGTAATACAGTTCTGTAAAGAAAGGGGGAGCATAAAAAGAATTATACACACACAAACCTTTTCATAAAAAATATACATATAAAACTGTTTAAAGACACTAACCAGCCTCGATCTGTGAACAGTGGATGCCTGCCATCTTGCAAGCCGGGCGCCGCTATTAGTTGTATTTGTACTCCTCCTGTTGTTTTTATTTGTTTATATAAAATTGCCAGTTGAATTGTTTCCCCAGTGTTCGGCCTTTTTCCTCTCTGGCTTTCACGGCATCGCTCTGTGTTTATTCGATGCCCCCATCAGGCAATACTGGGAACTTGCAATAACCTTACCGGCCGCTTGGGAGGCGGGGGACGGGGGGGGGGGATAGAAACAATTTTTCTAAAGGACAAAATGCCATTGACAAAGACATTTTGGTGAAGGAATCCCAAATTAATTTACATGATGGCCCTGTTTGTGTTCTAGAATCTAGTCTATACATTATATTTATATGTTTTAGTTTATGTTTATAACTAAATTTGAGTTATAAATGCCTAACATACAGCATATATTATAGTCTTCAGTTGGGCTATTTTCATGTGGGCAAAATCATAAGAGACGTTAAAAATAAACTCAAGATTATACACAATACAACTCAAATTTAATCGTTTCGTAATGCGGCAGAATGATAATTGTGATACCCCATGCGTAATTCTCTCTCTCTCTCATGATGGAAGTGACACACCAGAGACGTAAGGGGAGCTGTAATTTACGTTGCAATACACCTGCGGCTTGAATTGAATAATTGCAAAAGGCACACATTTGGTGATCTCAACATAGAGATCACATACATATGCTTATACTTTCCTGTCTAATTGCAAATAGATCACACTGACTGTTTAGAGACTTTAACGGGCTTTTAATAGTTCCATTCTGCATACAGATTATTGCACGCCTATTAAACATTTAGGGTTCCGAGGAACGGTAATTAGAAAACGTCATACGGCTATTTTCTGCAAGAGGGCGCTCATGCACAAGACATTCGTGAATGCTTGTACTGCATATTGGAAGAATGTTCAGTTCAGTGTTGTATTGATTTTATTTTTTTATTTTTTTTCATCAGCAGCAGTTGCATCAATTTTTCGTCGGGCTAAAAACATTTAGGTGTAGTGAAATACATTTGAATGTATACAATATAAACAGAACCAACTGACGGTTTTTAATCAATCCCGACACGCCTCTTTCACCTAGTGTTATTATATAAGGAAGCCATTAGCTGTTAGGGTTATGCCTGCGTTCCTGACTAACGCAATGCAAGTACAACTATATAGGCTAAGGCTACGCTATATGATGAGATGTACATTGTAAGCCCGCAACCCCCCTTGCATTTTCAGTAAATTGGTAATTTTGGATGTGACCTAATTGACCATTAATAATATTTAAATGTTTGACGCTTAATAGCGGCTCTTCCTGTTTGAAGGCTCGGATGCATACCTTTCTGACAGTGCCAGTGCCACCAGTTCTTGCAGCATTTCAATCACTACAATATACTCACTGTATGCTGTACTGCTAGAAAAACCCTCAATAGTTTCCTATGTTGATATAGGGCTGCAGTAGCAAAGGGGTTGAATACTTATGCATCTGAGATCAATCTGTTTTTCCTTGTAAATCTTATTTATATTCTGAATGCATTTTTTCAACTTTATCAATGTATAGTAGTTTGTGTAGATTTTACATGTAAAGACTAATTTGAAAGCATCGTGGAGTACTCTCAGGTGCTTGCAAAATGTGAAAACTTTGCAAGAGGGTGAATACTTCTGCAAACCACTGTATATATATGTATATATATATATATATATGTATATATATATATATATAGTGTCTAATAGCATTTGCTTTATTTTACCCTACTACAGCTCAGGTGCAAATGATTTGTTTAAAAGGTCACAAAATTAGTGAAATGGTTTCAGCCTGTGTGTACTCAATGTGGTTTAACGTATAGATAATTTCCCTCAGGTATAGGAAGACTTTCAAGCTGCAGCTCACAGTGATCCTGCAAAGCAACCATGAAGACCAAGGAGCTTTCAAAACAAGTCAGGGATAAAGTGGTAGAGGCACAGAGCAGGAGAAAGGTACAAGAAAATTTCAAAGGGGCACTTAGGATTCTCCAGACAAGCTCAAATCCAGATTTAGAAAAGAATAATAATTCAATAATAGGAGCGCCAGAACCCTGAAGGATTACAAACACTGTACAATAGTAAAGGGCAAGAAAAAATACTTTTGAAGCTGCTAACATTTTAATGATAATGTATATTTTTCCTAAATAAGTCACTGCAGTTTAAACCTTTTGGGGGAATGTAAAGACTAGACAATGGATGAATGGACCCTCGTAAACCAGCACCAAGGAATAATGTGTTAGTATAAACTTAAGCATTATTTGTGGAACAAAGCAGCTGTGGTTCCTGTGATCTGCTGTGAGAGCCTTTACTTTATCTGCTGATCCTGCGTTACAATTATTATCTACATCCTTCCCCTTTACTAACCAACCACTCATTGTGCACACCCAAACCCCACCCTTCCTCCTTTGGCTGCTAGGTTTAGTACCAGTGCTTAAAAGCAATGCATGTGTTCCAATTTGTCATTTCTTGCGAAAGGCTTTCCACAAGCCTGTTGGGGCATGAACTGTAGTGTTTCTTCTGTAGGAAGAAATTATCTTCGTTTTTATGAAGATAATTGATCATTTAAAGAGTTTAGGCTTTTCTAATTGATTTACTTAATTTAGTTATGTATTAAAACAGATTCCTAAACTAGTAGTAAGGGTGCTCCAAAAGGAGATGGTGTAACTGTTGTGACTGCCAGGGTCACTGTAAATGAAAACAGAGCCTCATACTGTACATGCAGACATTAGAAGGAAACACTGGATGACAGCAGTGTAAAAAGCATTCCTTTCTACCGCAGCTTTAAAGGGGTTAGAGCTAGTGAAATAATTCCACATATCTCCACACCCTTCATCTGAATCAATGTAATCTTACATGTCATGTGTTACTGCTCGCTATATCAATGTGTTTATAGCAAACTTGTGTAGAACCCCCAGTATATTCAGTGGTTGTGCTGAAGAAGACAGGCACATATTCAATAGGAAGCTCCAGTTGGAGTGTCACTCAAACAAGTTGTTTGCTTGCCTTACTTTCAGGTAAACCGTTTCCGTTTCACAAAGAAAACAGTGGTGTAATGTGTGATTGATCTAACCCTGATATATATATATATATATATATATATATATATATATATATATATATATATATATATATATATATATATATATATATATTTGTAAGTTGTAGAATTAAAGATGACTAACTGAACAATTATTGAAATAGTCCTAATTTGAATAAAAGGCAAATATCTAATAAAAACAAAACATTGTAATGCTATACTATCTGAACATCTCTTGCAGAATGCTTTTTTGTGCAAATCATCTGGCCAGCAATAATCTGCACAGCATGTTGAACAAGTTCTGACACATGGCAATGAAGCAATGATTCTTAAGGCTGGTGTTTTTATTTTGAGGAAGATAAGACCATGACGCATTTTTTCTTGATGTTCTACTTCAGCAGGAAAACCTGTTCTTGGGCCGGAGGATTTTAGATATTAATAATTACGAGTGCAGTTTGTTTTTTGATGATCCTCTGACTACGTATGTGAAATTCCCTGGCTCTGGAGTACACAAAGGTGGGGCGAGCAGAGCTGAACAGCCACCATCACGATTTAAGTGGAATAGGGAATGCTGTTCAGTATAGACACCGAGGATACTCTAGACAAACTCAGCTCAAAGCCAGGCAGCATTAGAAAAAAATGAAAACTCAATGATTACAAACCATAAAACAGCACAGGAAATGTCAAACAAGCAATACAATTTATACGAAAATATTTTGGTCACTTTAGGCTGAACTAACATGCAGCTTCAGTTTCCCACCTGATCTGAAAATGTATTCTATCCAATTTAAAAAGGGATTGTGTAATGAAAAAAAATATATATATATTCATTTATGTGAACCGCACATCTTATGCTTGAAAAGGTAATTTCCCTACTAACCCCTCACAAGAAGTAAACACTCAAAACAGGTAAGGGTCTGCAGAGTGTTTTTCTCTTTTTAAATTTGTTTTTATTAAGATCTATCCAGCAAAAATTTCTAAAAAGAAATTGGGTACACACAGCCATCTGCCCATTCAAAAAAAGATGGTGGTTTTCATTAAACTTATTTTACATGATTTTTGTCTTAACTGTATAAAAATCAATAAATCCCCCCCCCCCCCCTCCCCCAACCTGGTATTTTCTCACTTTAAAATATCACTAAAATACTGATTTTTTTTTTCAAATTTTTAAAGCCAACCCCCAAATAACTGGAATGCTTCATTATATTATTTTTTTATACTTTTTTTTTTTTTTCCCCAGGCCTCCCTGGAAAAAAAAAACACATCAACCCAAAATAAAATGAGATATGGAGAAAATTAAAACAGTTGCTGGGTAGAACTTCACACATGAAAAGGGGACACAAAGACCAAAGGTTAAAATCTACCATGACCTTCCCTCCTAGGTATCATACAAACTACTACAACCAGAGAGTTTAAAATTGAAGCGTTTCCTGTCCTCGCTGATGTGTATGTTTTTCATGTTTGTTGTCACGGTTTTCAATCCTTCCTCTGGGAATTCCTTCTTTAACCTCAAGCAACCAAGCTGTTTGGCGCTCCTTACTGAAATTCATGCTTTAAAAAAAACAAAATTTGTATTTATAAAATAGTCGATAAAAATA
This sequence comes from Polyodon spathula, assembly GCF_017654505.1. NCBI lineage: Eukaryota > Metazoa > Chordata > Actinopteri > Acipenseriformes > Polyodontidae > Polyodon > Polyodon spathula. Next base: position 52,492,724 of record NC_054540.1, read on the forward strand.
TTCCTCTGTTAACAATACTTCATGGAGGTACAGATATTGGACAACAGAGATGGGAGGGCAGACAGAACGTTACTCAGGGTGGGCATCTTTCTCTTCAGAAGCCTTAATGGACACTTCCTGCAAAACAGAACAAGACATGAGTAGATTCTCTGACAAACACCACAACATTGCGCAGCTACTTCTAACAGTTAAAGACCTGAATTTTAATTAAATTGAATTTAACAATCAACAATGCGCATAGAAATGCGTTTCGCGGCCCTAGTTACAAAACTAAGAGTAAAATACAGTAGCTTAAAATTAAATTTTCTTAATTTTTATGATGCTTACTACATTCAGAGTTGTTTTTGCACTTACTCAAACATGGTTTCAAAAGCGAAGTTGCTTTCACTAGATACTGTAGACACAGGTCCCAAATGTGCAGTTTCAAAAGAAAACACGATATCGCAGACATGTATTTCCAATTTAAAACAGGATATATGGTACTACGTACACTGAAAGAAAGGTCTCGGTTTGATTGCCTTCGCTTTCAGGAAATCTTTTGCACTTCCTTTTCCTGGGCCAAAGCATGTCAGTCATTGGGATACGCACCTGTATGGTTATTGACAGGGAAGGCAGCCCAGATAGGGTGGGGACAATTTCACTCTCCAGGTGAAACAATCATGAAAGTAAAAGCAAGGCTTGCAAAGAGAGATTACTTTGTGTAGTACAAGCTATTGTGTTTTAAAATGCAAATACATGTTGGCTAATATAAAAACTATGGAAGTGAGACCTAATTAACGAATATAGGTGCCTGGCATTGAAAATGTACGGAATTAGTCTAACTTCACTATAACAAACCCTTCTTTAACGAGCCAAACAGCAAGAACCTTTTTTTTTCAATGGAAATTAGCCCTATTAGAACAATCACTTTTACAAAATCTAATAAAACAATCTCGGTAGTGACTGACACTGAACTTTCTCCAGTGTGAATGTGTTATTCTCTCAGTGAAAACAAAGACCTTGGTAGGCTAATTCGAAGATAAGACTGATTCATAGATAACCTATTGTAGTGCAAATCAGGTGTGACATATGCAACCGTTGCCATCTTCACACAAACTGCAACCATGGCAACAGGCATGAGGAGGCAACAAGCTTGAAACAGCGTGCATTGAGAAAAGCACGAAAAAAATGAAGCAATCTGCATTGGATATGTTTTTCAAGAGAAAGGGCACGTAATTACTGTATTCAGCAAGGCAGAGTATTTTTTTCATTTCTTAAATATAGTTTAAACGTTAGTCAATGTGAAGTTGTCTTGGAAGAACTACTGTATAAAAGATGTTCAATTCAAATTTGGGCGTTTCTTCATTATTCTGATGCAGCAAATTGCCAAACCCTATTATAGTGAACAACCTGATATAACAAACATTTCTCCAGGTCAAAGGGGGGTTCGTTACAATGAAGTCAGACTGTATTTTGCTACTACTATCACTTTAAGGTGCTTTGGCCGAATTCAGCAGCTGCTCTTCAGTTCGAATTGCCATCCACAGACATACGTAGTGTTGGCTACCTCCTACAGGTCTTTATTTAGCAAGTGCAGCACCACCTAGCAATGCTGTGTATCACCAGTAAAACAACTGGAGGCTTGAGACCAACTGGCAGATCACCTGAGGATGATAAAAAGCCCCTAATTCATGTATCTACATTCACCTCTAAAATTATTGGCAACCTTGATAAAGATGAGCAAAAAAGGCTGTATAAAATAAACAACACAGGTAATGAGCTATGTTGTAATTTTCCAACATGTGGAATATATTGTACATTATTAACGATTCAAGGGAATCAATCAAAATTACACATTTCTCAAATTATACATTTATTTCCAAAAAAAAATTAAGTATCACAATTACTGGCACCCTTGTTTTCAGTACTTTATGCACTCTCTCCTTGCAAGGATAACGGCACCGAGCCTTTTTCTACACTTTTTTTTTTAATGAGATTGGAGAACACATCGAACTGTTCCTCCATACAGAATCTTCCCAGATCCTTGATATCCTTCGGCCAAGTTTCAGCCTCCTGGCACAGGCAACCAGGTTTTTGGCTAAAATGTCCTTGTACTTGGTAGAGTTCATGATGCTGTTGACCTTAACAAAGGCCCCAGGACCAGTGGAAGCAAAACAGCCACATAACATTAAAGATCCACCACCATATTTTACAGTAGGTACGAGGTTCTTTTCTGCATACGCATCCTTCTTTCGATGCTAAACCCACCGCTGGTGCGCATGGCCAAACAGCTCTACTTTCATCTCATCTGACCATAGCACCCGGTTCCAATCCACGTGCCAATGCTGTTTAGCAAACTCCAGGCGCTTACATTTGTTGGTTGCTCTCAAAGGCTTTTTTCTGGCAACCCTTCCAAATAGGCTGTTGGTATGGAGGTGGTGTCTAATTGTAGATTTGGAGACTTGGTGACCCCAAGATGCAACCAAGTTCTGTAATTCTCCAACTGTGGCACTTGGATTCTTCTTTACCTCCCGAACCATCTTCCTCACTGTGCGTGGGGGCAAGATGCACTTGCGTCCTCTACAAAGTGGTATATTTAGGTTTTTAGCTATTTTTTTGTACCCATTGCCTGATTTATGAAGGTCAACAACCATTTGTCTCTTTTCATTTGTGAGTTCTTTGCCTTTCCCCATGGTGATGGATGACAAATGGATTTTACATGCTTGTTACCTCATTTTTATACCCCAGTGAAACAGGAAGCCATGGAAGGCCACAATACAGTTCCTTTAGATTGAGATGTACTTAAAAAAGTAAAATGTTAATGCAGATTTAATTTTGATTTTATTTATAAGAATCTTTAGGGGTGCCAATAATTTTGACACCTATCTTCGAGAAAAAAATATATTACTTGTTAAAAATAAACGTTTTCTCCGAGCAATTGTATTAGTATAAAGAATATAGTTTTCCCATATTTTTGAGCATAAAATATAGCTCATTACCTGTGTTGTTTATTTTATACAGCTTTTTTGCTCATCTTTATCAAGGGTGCCAATAATTTTGGAGGTGATGTATATGGCAGGCAACTAGAAATGAAGAGCAAGGCAGATCCATGTGAAATCACTTCAATATAGACCGTTAAGAAAATGCAATGTCAAGAGAAACAAGCCACCGACAAGAAACATAATAATTACTTCTAACAAAGATTTGCATGACTAATGCAACATTAAAATGCTATTGCAAGAAACCTTTTTCCTTGTTATAAATCACTGAAACCTTAATACACATGTATGTTTAAAAATAGACCCTTAAAATAGTGTGACACAGCAATTATTTCTAAAGGTAAATCTGAAAGAACCATGGGGGTTTGTCTGAACCACAGCTGGACTTTAGAGGGTTTTACAGTACACAGCAATCTGGATGACAGTCAATAGTAAAAAAAACATATATATATAAAAATAAGTGTAATAACCACATTCAAATAAGTTAATAGTTTTCTTACCTCTCCAACAGCTGGCCATTTTGTTTACCAGACTTTCACTTTGGCTTAGGAAAAGCAAGTACTTCCTGCCCCAATACTAGAGATTCACCTCTTGCCTTACAGATAACAGACCCCCAACCCTACACTAGCATTCTGGGTCAGTTGGGGTACAATACAGTCACAGCAAGAAGTCAATGGGCAAAGCAACCCAAGTACTTCCAGTAAATGTAATAGTGCTATGGGTTATGAGAGTCACCCCAGTCAAAGTCTATTGAAACAAAAATGTTACGTGATGACGACCGCTCTGACCCATGGTGTAGTCCTAGAATCTGGCTGCCCATTGTTGTTTTCACCTGCCAAGTCTATCTGTGGTTATTGATATATTGAACATTTTGGGGTACACAATATGCTGTCTTTTGTCGAGTTCAGAATATGGGGTACTTGGAGACACCCTGTTTGCCTTTCTGTTTCTCTGTCCATTGTCACACTAAGTTTATATCTCCAGTAGCGCTACAAAACAAATATTTTATTAGTTGGAGCAAGCTCTCCACAGGTGAGGGTTCTTGATAGAGATTGGGCTAATTTACCATTCCATGTGAAACACGTGAAGAAAAAGCTGTTTAGATTTGTGTGGATTGCTGCTCTGCAGTCTAAGAAAAGCAGCAATCACCACAAATCCATGCATCTGTGTCTTTACTTGAAATGGTAATTTAGCTCAAGCAAAACTAATGACCCTCACCTGACTGTCAGCACTGGATTTCTATGGAGCGCTCGATCTCAATTAAGTCATGGGTTTGTGCAGCACTAATATCTAGGAGAAGTGCTTCTTTAATAGTGATGAAACTTGATCTGGACTTGCTTTAGCACAACCCATTGATAGTATTAGTTAATTACATCATCACATGCGCTTACACTGGATAAAGGCCATGATGATCTACAACAGTGTTTCCCAGCCCTGTTCCTGGAGGCACAGCGTGTCTGCTGGTTTTCGTTCCAACGCAGCGCTCAATTGCTTACTTGAACTCTTCACTGAACTAAAAGTGATTAACTGGGCATTTTCCCGTTATTTTCAAGCTCTTCGTTTGTTGATACAGTTCAATTAAGCAATTGAGCGCTGCGTAGGAACGAGAACCAGCAGGCACGGTGTGCCGCCAGAACGGGGTTGGAAAACACTGTTCTACAATTTATGTCCATCTATGTATCTTGCGGGGAGGAGGCTGTCCAGCCCTGTCTGACCACACCCACCCAGGCTCCTCCCCCTCTACACTGTACCTCTTTGGCTTTGGCGTCTCCATTCTCAGAGTGGTTTTCCTCCTTTGCATCCTCCTGCTGGGTCTCACCTTTCACACCCTTTTTTCCTTTCACTGCTGCCTTCTTGTCTTCCTTTTTATCATTCACAGCCTTTTCTTTCTGCAGGGGACACACTCTGTTAAGCGCTGAAGAACTAACACAAAAAATAATAATCCTGCGCTCGCCCCTCCTTCAGCTAGGGAAGACAAGTGAAGTCTTACTGGTAAACTGGGCCTCATTTAAAACATGCTAAAAATTAAAAATGTTTAGAACAATTCTCATCTTGGAGCAGGGGTGTGCAAACCCAGACCCGGGGCCAAATGTGCCCTTTAAGACTTCTGAATCAGACCCACTGATTTTTTAGCGGACCTCAGTTAGATATAAAATGGCGGCCAGTGCATACTGTGCTAAACTGACACAAATGATGTATGCTGTGTCTGGTTGGTCCAGTGATATAAGCTTGAGAACCAGCTCAGTTTCACTCCTGTGGATAAAGACACCACAGTCTTATAGCTTGTAGGACAGTTTTTTTTTATGTTCTTTTATATTACCAATACCACATTACATAAACATCAATAAACTTAAATTAATCAAGCCCATTTTCTTGTTTAACACTTGATAGTGGATTAGCAATACTCTACAGTGGGGGTCTCAAACCCTGATCCTGGAGAGCTACTGTGGCTGCTGGTTTTAATTTCAACCAATCTCAGTTACTTAGTTGAACCAATTATTGGCTTAATTAGTCAAGATTAACAGGTGTTCCAGATCTTTAGCCACTGATGATGTAAAGACACCTAGAAAACCTGCTGGATAGGACCAGGCTTGGAGTCCCCAGCTCTACAGTAAGGCTAACATATTTTTTTTGTTTGTTTAGTAACTACCTTTTATTGGCATAACTTTATAATTTATCTGTGGTTCTGAGGACTATTTTCCTGCCGCCATACCCTTACTGTATATGCTATGCAGGAAGTCTGAATACTGCTGCACAAGAAGTGAATCTATTGCGTGGTGGCAGGAGAAACTGTTGAAAAATTAACAGTAAAAGGGGCGTGCTAGCTAGTTGGCATATCTGTTGATTCTGCATAGCCACTTCACCTTTGCTGCTGTCTTTTTGGGTTTTGGATCCGGTTTCGGTGCTGTTGGTTTCTAAATTTGAAAAAAAAACAAAAAAACACACACATTTTATCAACATTATATATTATAATTTAAACTTTACACACATCTATATATTCACATTTACAGAACACGTGGTTGATGAAGATAATCTGGGGGGGGGGGACGACACACTCTCAATGTTATGGTATTGTGCAAGCTAGCAAAATGCCCCAAAAGAAAATTTCAGAAAATACAAAATAAACATACAACAGGAAACAACATACTTACAGCAGATAACCTTGCCGACCTCCTCTGTGGCTATGTAAATAAAACAAAATAAGTTAATGACATGCAATAAATTACACATCGGGCTCAACTCAACCGATTCTAAAGCTGTCAAATCCAAACACTGACCTTTAAACAATTAAATAAGGACCTTGTACATGATTTACAAATAGGCTCTTATTCACGTTTGATTTGGATACCCAGTTACAGAAACAGCCCTATTTGAATAGATCTCATCATCATACTACAAATCAGGTGTAGAAAGGTAGTGTACCTCCTTCATTTCCATCGGGCCATTCAAATGTTATGATTTGTCAGACGCAACAATTCAGTTGTTGTTTCTGCCCTCTACGCATGCTCTTGAATTTGAAACAGTGGTTTTCACCCTGGTTTTTCGCACACGTATTGTAGATATAGTACTGTATATTCTGTTACTTTATGCAACAATAAACAATGGTTAATAGAAGTGATGCGCTTTGTGTCCTACAAGTCTAGGATTGTTCTGTGCACCCCCCCAGGGCTGAATGCCCATTGGAGAATGATGTCATAATCTGTTGCCATCACACCACTGAGATTCCACTTCCTGGAGTCCTTGGCCTAGTTTTAAAAGCAGGCTTAATGAAGCGGTATTGTACACACTTTGAACAGTGCCTGTGTTGTGGTAAGCACGTGTTTCACATGGATTTGGAAACAGACAAAAAGGAGGGCCCTAGTATGTATTGAAATTTGCACAAACATTACACCGGCTGACAGTTTCAATGCTGCTGGCCCCCCTCATGATCTACTGTCTGTCAGTGACGGAGGGTTCTCTTGAAGTTGACACAGTAAACCCTAGCCTTTAAACTGCGTACAGAAACCAGGACGAGAACACACAGTTACAAATTAAATGGAGACAGACTTAGGACAGAGAGGACATGTATTTACAAAAAGTGGTGCATGTTGGGAATAGGACACCAAGCCACATTCTTGATGCTGGGTCACTGGGGCTCAATTGGACAAACATTAAAAGCCTCCTCTTACGAAGGGCAACTGAAGGACTGCCCACTTACACAAAAGTATGTACTTCATGTCAGGAGGTGATTTAAATGTGTTGTTAAACCCCTGTACTCAAGCACCACCATATAATCTTCAGATTAAAACATGAATGGCCAAATGCTTATATTTTTTTTAAAAAAAAGGATGTTTTCAGGATGGCATGACAACTAAACAAAACAAAACATACCTCCTCTTTGGCATCACCCTCAGCTACAGCCTGTAGGAGAAAAAAATAAAAGGAGAAACATTTTATTCAGAACAGCTGAATAAACTGGATTTCTGGAAGAACACACTGATGTAACCCCAAGATGAGATCACAAGCATATCAATAAAAACAAGCACTTTTAGGACTGGGAGGCTACAGATGGTTAGTCTTACTCTTAAATAAAGTCTAGACGGACACTGGACATACTATTGCAATACTGGCATGACACATAATGATGGAAGGCTCTGTACAAATACAAAACTAATAACTTAACAGCTGTTCTTCAAATGAAAAAACAAAAGTTAGACACTTTCGGGTGACAGTGTTAAAAAGTGAGAAATATTATTTACAGGTATCTTAACTAATGCATTTGTGTTGTCTCGATTCGCTTTGTGTAATTTTCTGTTTTATTTATCATATCCGGGTGGCATTTTTAATGAAGTTTAAAGCATCCCTGGAGCTCTCAGGATCATGCCCAACCTTCAGGTACATCAGGAATACTGGAGTGTAACCAGCAACCTGTCCCCCCGCAACACGCTTCATCTAGTGGATGGAAGTTATACCAGTAAGAAATATAGCAATTGAAACATAAAAGAAATGTGGCATAAACATACTTTCAATGCATTATTTAGATAGTGAGGATTGGGTACAAGTCATGTTAGAGTGGGTTTATGAGGCTCCTTTGGCATTGGGGTTAGAGACTCACCCTAGTCTTGGTTTCAGTGATGCCGTTCTTAAGGTATAATATTAAAATTACCAGATACAAGGAATTTGCGCAATCAGGACCCTGCCAAATCTATTCCGAACTGAACTGAACGCACCATTACAGCAGGAACACCTAAGCCTGTAGCTTGCTATAATATGTTCATGCAGCTGTGTATACAGGAGGAACTATTTATTTAACAGGGGCCTCGACTGCTCAAACTATACAAAATAATATACTTATTTTAGGGCAGTTTTGAAACAAAACAGGGTGCAGAGTTAGTGTGAGTTTCTAACCATGCTTAGCAGTCATAATACTAATTTTAAAAAAAAACGATCTGGGTTGTTCCAGTACATCGTGTTTTATTCTCTGCTGTTGTGATTTGAAGTTTTGGAACAGTTGCAGAAACGTGCTCTACAATAGATTGTTACACACTAACCTTTCCGCTCAAATCAAGCAAAAGATAAATAAAAGAAATGAAAAGGCCAAAGCAAGTTCAATGGCAGCATGATGGCATGGAGAGAATCTTAATTCTGCAAACCAGTAACTCAATGTTGCGTTTACACTTGTCATAGTTTGATTTACACTTACACCTGTATTGGCCCAAAATTTTGAATGAAGTGCAAAGTTTGCCCCGATGTATTTAGAAAAAGAATTACATAATTAATTAAGGCGTGTGTGTTTTTTTTCCTTTGGAAAACTATATAGGCTATACGTTTTGCTTATTTTCCCGATTTCACTACAGCACATGCATTACAATGTTGCTAATGTCATACAATTTCTATTTGCATGCTAGTGTGGAAGTAGTTTTTTTTTTTCTTTGACTGTTTGGGAAACAATATATTTTCTAAATATTTTACAGTAAAGATCACCGTTGTCATACATTTATCAAGGCAAATACACTGTATTAACACTTTTTTTTCCTTAATAGAGCTGTTCATTTTGGTGGCTGTAAATAGAACGACTATCCTGGTGCAAAAAAAGCACAGATTTGCCGCTTAAACAATCAACAACGACTACAGATACCACAATCCTGCACAAGCAGCCGTTTCTATTGATTTCCATTGCTATAAGCACACCAATCGAAACAACACGACAGAGCAGTGTAGGTACAGTACTAAAAGGCAATGAGTCCCGCCCCTTCCGCCAAGGAGTGAGGGTAAAACAAAACTGCTATTTGTGGTTCGGAGGTATTCTTGAGATAGCCATGATGTCTATCCTTACGCCCCCTGCTGGGTTGAAATAGTTAAAGCGTCACCATCTGGCACCACAGCACAAAAAGGGGGAGACGACAATGGAGGGAAAGCGAAAAATAAAGAAAAACTAAGTCAAACGCAACAAATACATTACATAATAATAAAACAACACATAAAACAGCTCTTATTGTACGGCTTATTCTGCCTGTAAAGATTTCAGTAGAAACTCCGATTAGACCTTGCTTTTACTGCTGTCCTTGCAGTATTTCCACTGGGGCGCTATGGCTGCTGTTTGTAATCCAGCATGGAGACACATAATCGGCAACCTTCGCTTCCACTTCATTGCCAAACGGCAGCAGACACCTGCGTGAAGCACCGTGATCCCATACATATTTTCTCGTAAAAAACGTTTTCAATTTTTTAATAAAAAGCAAATAAGCGCACATATGTACCTGTCCAACACTCGCAAATAATATTAGCATATATGCATATATATATATATATATACTATATATATATATATATAGTATATATATATATAATATATATATATATATATATATATATATGTGTGTGTGTGTGTGTGTATTTGTATGTGTTCTACGAAACTGTCTCCTACTAGAGAATATTTTAGTTTAAATGTATGTATTACTGTTTTTTTTTTTTGTTGTTGTTGTTGTTTTTTTTTTTTTTTAGTTTCTCCCCTTTCTTTTTTAGTGCAGGTAAGCAAATGGCAAAATTAGCGTATATACGTACCTTTCTCTTCGGCATATTTTTGTGCTTTTTTCAAGTTAGAAATAGAGGGGGAATGGTGTTCCTGTGGATTAATTGCAGCTAAATTCTTTTTTTTTTTTTTTTTTTTTTTTTTTCAAACACTAAACACACCAACACTCCAACCAAACTGCTTGAATAAGGACCAGGGGGAAGCGCTCAGGCTTGATTGAGACTCAAGGAGCCAACCAGCGTTAAAATCGAAATCCCGTGGTGGCAATATTGAAATACACACAGATTTGGCTTAGCTGGGTACTAGAAAAGGAAGGATAGCGAAGAGAACGAGAGAACAGCAAGGTGGGGAGTCGGGTGATAGTTTTTCACGGTGTTCTGGTATAGGCAAGGACAGAGAAAAAAAAAAGAAAGCAAGTTTCTTTACAGGAACTGCTGCACATACGTGGCTGCGTCACCCACAAACACATATTCATGTTTCTTTAGTTTGGAAGAGGGGCAAACATGCCAGCCCAACTATGGCGTGGTACGTGTCTGGTTGCTTTTTTTTAGTCTGTAAGTCTCCAAGTGTGTTGATGCTGTGCCAAAAACGAACCTTACATGAAGTCTCGTTTTTTGGCCGTGTCATTTAGCATTACAAAAGAACACTGGATTAGTTAACACCATATCGTGTTTTTTTTTTTTTTTTTTTTCCTAGTTTGAGCAGAAGCAAACCGGGGGTGTGGGGGTGGGGTGGTTAAGAGAAGTTACTGGAAATTACGATTTAAAAAATATTGAATGCAAAGTCTTTAATTGTAATTTAAATTTCAAATACGCTATATACTATACATACATTCAAACTTACATATAAGACCAAAGAAACGCCTACAGTTATATGTGGATTTTTCAAATTTTGCATGCACAAGCTATCTCACTCTGGAATGAATAATTTGTTTTGTAAATTACTGGTTTTGTTTTAAATCATCAAATATATTTTACATATTTTTACATCTAGTATATCTTGTAAAGTAACAATGCAGTCAGACTACCCCCAGTTTGTTTGCATGAGCCTGGTGTAGATCAGTCTGCTCCTCCTGTGAGCACTGCTGCCCTGACTGCAGGATGTACTGGGGGGTAATGTTGCCTCCCTTGCGGTCTCTGCCAGACTGAGGTTTAACTGCACTGCGCTGGCCATTAAGCATCTGCACATCTGAAACCAACTGAACCTCTGCCCAATAAAGCCATTGGTTCCTAAATACCTAAAGATTTTACAAGGCTGGCAGAGAGCTGGATAGAGAACTTGTTTTAACTAAGAATGCTTTAAGAAGCTAGATCCACCATTACGAGGCGCAGCAATAACTACAGTGCATGAGCGTTGTGCCAGCCGACATCATGAAGCACAAGTTTTAAAGTTGGCTCAGACTGAAGTGACTTCCCTTTTTCCTGTGGAGATTCAGTATGTTCTGAGGAAGCCCTTATAACCAAATGTTCTTGTTTTGTCCCCTGGGTTTGCTGTCTCTTTTCTAAACACTGTACATTGCTTTACCTTATTCTGTTTGTGTGCCTGTTGTTGCTCGAAATCCGCCCACAGCAACCTTTGTTTTGATTATATTGTTTTCATCTGAAATACATTTATTTGGACATTTAAAAAAAAAGCATACCTTAGTATTATTGTTTTTATGGTTATCATTTAGGTGATAACTACAAGGCACAGTGTGCAGCAAAGTGTCAATGATTTTATACAAGGGAGGGAGACTCAAAAATACAGTCAATGTGTTCTGTTATATGACAAGTGATTTGATCTTTCCTTATTGTAAGGCCCTGTTTTAAAAAAGCTGACAGCTAAGTACTGCTTTCACATTGAGTTTGACTTCAACTGAATCAGTCAATTTTCTTCTAATAGGAAAAGCATGGATAACACATCTAAAACAAAAAAAGAAGTTACAGCAAAACTAAATGCCTTCAGTTGTTTATTTCTGGTGTGGTGCTCATGCCACTTTGGAAACTATAGTTCAGAAAATCTGATGAAACACCCACAAATCAAAACTGGAGCTTTGTTACAGTTGGGTGTATGTTATTCCTCTCTCCAAGTGTCATATTTGAGATTGATTGTAATAACAGCCAAAGGTATGAAAGAAGGTTATTGAAAGTCTTATGTGATGCTGCAGATGACGGAAATAAGCAGCCATCATTACAGCCCAGCACTTGAGAGCGTTTCATCTGCTACTGTGTTCATGCCTGAGTGGGTGCCAGCACAGGTCCAGCAGCCCTTGCTTTGTTAAACTGCACCTGCCCGATGGGGAAATGAACATTCCACAATACCCTTTACAGAGGTGTCATGAAAAGAATGCCTCTTCTATTGTCCTGTTCTCCCCTCTCTGAACCATCTGCTTCCACAAGCACCTCTCTAGCCACTTCAAGCATGACAGTGGCTCTTTGCTCTGGGTCTACCTTATGATGGCAAAAACTAATTATATGCTGCTACTTTATGTTTTATTTTTTTGAGGTTTCGGGTATTCTGACCCATGCGAAAATTGGCTTTCGGGAATGATGGTGAATCCTTTTCTCTGCAGAATTGGAATAGGAAATCACTGCTATGAAAGCTTGCTTTTTTTTTTTTTTTGAAGTGTATGAAAAACAGCAAACAGCTGTGAAGAGAAAGATCATTCCAATAGGTGCTGGTGTAATGTGTTTTGACAGCCAGGGTTGCTGTGAATGACAACATAGCCATATCTACAGACCTTAAAGAAAAAGCACAGGATTTATTTTTTTAAATATGTGAATTGCCTAGGGTTTGACCTTTGTGAAAATGTACACTATTACAAAAGCAGTTTAAGTAGATGCAGTAGTTTAATAAAGCACTTTCTCTGCCTGACAGTCTGTTCAAGACAATAAGACGCCCACCTTTACTATTTCTAAACTTACAGTAAGTAGCACTGTTGTGTTTAAAAGTTGTGTGTGTATCTACTACCCTCTTGCCCTCATATATGGAACCTACCACAGGAAACCAATCTGTCACACTCATCTTGTTTATATTTCTAACTTTTGGCTGTTGCTAATTCCATCTGCAGTCTACAGTTAAACATTCAGCCACAAATGTCAGAGATTATAAATATGTATCACATTTTTGCATAATGGCCATTTATACATTTGTTTTCTGACAGAAAACAAATGTATAAATGGCCATTATGCAAAAATGTGATACATATTTATAATCTCTGACAATTCATGCAATGCCTTTTGTTCTGCTTAAGTTCATTTTTTCCTTCTGCAGCCAGAAGTTTAAGAACTCCTCCATCAGTGAATTTGAGCTAAATAATATCTGAGACTGACAAGAGTCTGAATTCAAACCAGTTTCATCTCAGGATAATGTCCACTGAAATAAACAGGGCTTCAATATTTCAACTCAAATATTTCAATATTTCATCGTCCCTGTGCCAGTGGTAATTGGAAATGTAGTAACAACTTTTGTAACCAAGCAGATGCCACGCTGCACCACAGACTAACAGAAATTGCTGTGTATGTGCTGATTAAATGTGTCCATAACCTTAAATTCTCAGTCAGGATATGCAGTTAAACTAAATGCAAATATTATGGCCTCCTGTTTTACAAAAACAAAAGACACTGACAAAGACTAATTTTCAAGTTTCCTGAAGAGTAGTAATGTTGTTGTAATTATTTTTGATAACCGCAGTGGTTTTTGCATGCATCTGGATTGGATCCACCCAATGGAAAGTGAAAGCTGTTGCAGGGTTTAGTATCAGAATGGGAGGCTTGTGCTGTTAACTGGGTTTGTGAAGGAACAGCTTGTGGAGGCAGGATTTGCTGGTACAGACCATAATACCAGGGATGTACTAAGTCTAGAAAATTGCACTTTTTTTCTGCATCTACCAAAAACCACCAGTTAAGATAGAGGGATGTCCATGTCACCTGAATATTGGTATCTTCTGAAATATTGTGGAAGGACAATATCCTATTACTCCAAGTGAGGACTTCCATTCCTGCTCAGGTACAATGGCTGTCTGTTGGGTTCCAGTCTGTTGCCTGTCCTTTTCTATTGGTTCTACCTATCTTTCTGACTTTGTCGCTTCTTACATTCCCAAGTGCCAGCTGTGGTCTTCGGTTGGCAGACACTCGCAAGTACCTAAAACACAAGCCAGAGAAGTTGCTGACTGCTTTAGTCGTTATCCCTCACCTGGTCTGGAACCGAGATGTTACCACTGTACCACTTTTGTTCAAAATTTAATGCAGACTTTCCCTGGCTTTCTGTGGGCTGTAAAATCCAGTTTAGCTTTTTTCCTATGCAGTAATAACATTTCTTAGCATGACAATGCGCTATCCTGTAAAGGTCTGAATGAAATGATAAGGGTGAGGGGTGCACATCATTTACATTATAAGGTGTCAAACATAGCCTCTTCACCACTATCTATGAAAACTGCTTTACAAGATGGATTGCTCAAAGGCAACTGTTTTTTTTTTTTGGTCAAGTGAACTTTGGATTACTTTGTATTGGGAGTGCTAGTCTCCTAAATGCTTACTCAGTTTAAACCATCTCAGATAACCCAGAACAAGCACCACTCCGGTTGAGTTTAAAATCAATGCCTACATGTGTACAGCACAAATGTGTATGAAATAGACTAGGAATAAATACTGAATATTAAATCAATTACCTTACAATGTATAGCAACTACTGTAAAAAACACCAAAGCGAACATCTCTATTTTACATGCATATTTCTGATAACATCTAAAAATGTAACTTTTGGACGCTGTTTATATTCTGAACTGTTACCTCCTCTACCCTGTGCATGCATATACAGATCTTTTGTTTTCACAACACTGTACTTGAGATATGAGGCTCAAGAACAGAATCAGATTCCTTCAGCATCAATGGGTGTGAATAAAGAAACAAATGCCTGAGGTTCTTGTAAGTCTCCAGGAGCATTTACACATTGGATAACATCTGTTGTATAAGAGATTGTCCAACTGAGGGAATAAACAGCAATTCTGTAATCTTATATTGACTTTAAAGTTAGGATTAAATTAAAGGTGTACTGTTTTGTGTGATGCTCCTGGAGATCTGACAACGTGCTACAGAAACGTCTACAGAATTTGAAACAATCACACGATACAGAATGAGGAAACTTCCATAGGGTCTTTTTATTAAGATGCATTCAGAGTTAATGTTTAAAAAGATTGGGAACACACAGACACCTTCATATTTAAATAGATGTTAAAACTTTTATTTTAAAAAACTGTTTACCATGATTTAAAAAAAAAAAAATCAGAAGAAAAAAAGACATTGTTATTTTGTTTTTTCTTCCTGCTTAATATTTTCACATCCTGCAAGTTTTTATCAAAATGGTTTATTTTAAACCCGGTTTACAAAGTCAACCCTCACAACTTATCTGGAATGTTTGGTACATCGTTATTTCTCTAAGATTTTTCCCCCATGTAAAAAAAAAACAAAAACACTGAACATGTATGGACAATATTAGGGATGGGGCCATTTTGGAAAGGGCATCTGAGCAACACACTCACATTTCAAATCTACCACTTGTCCTTTCCCTACACCATAGCAAACTGTTACAAACACATTTTATTCTAAAATAAAAAAATGATTAATTTTTATTGTAGATATATTAGATGTACCTCACTGCAATGGTCTTGCTCAGTTAGCTTTGTGCTAAAAACCTGTATTTATAAAATCGTTGATAAAAAATATTCTTCTGTTAACAATACGTCATGAAGGATTGGGGTACCACACAACAGAGATGATGATGATTGGGGGGGGGGGGGGGGTGCTACTCAGACTTGGCTTCCTTGTCTTCCGAGTCTTCAGGAGACTGTGCCTGTGGAGGGAAGCAGAGAGACACATTTAGATAAGGAGCAATGGCAAAGAGAAGTTAACCAGCCACAACAGAAAGCACAGCTCACACAAATAAACTGTAGAGGGGGGACTGAACATTGGTGAAATTTTATACTACTACTGTATCCCTATGGTATTGCAGCGATACTGCTTAAAATGTAGAACTGTCTAGCAGGTCTGACAAGTTTAAAGAGTAAATTACTTCACTTGACCAACTACAATGAGAAAATGAAAGACAACAGTATTGACTCAAGGTGCATGGAACAACAGTGAAGGCTAGACTTGATGCCACACGCTAGTTGATCAATAAGGCTTATCCTCAATACAGGGTACAGAAGACAGCTGTGGCTCTTTACGCTGTCACCAGCTCCATCCACCCACCAGCGCCCCTGCCAGTCCCATTCTACTGCTTTGTTTCTTTGTACCTCGTTAGTTTTGGCATCTCCATTTTCAGAGTGATTCTCCTCGTTTGTGTCTGCCTCTGCCTTCGCTCCCTTCTTCCCTTTCACCGGTGCCTTCTTGTCCTCCTTCTTATCGTTCACAGCTTTCACCTTCTGCGGGAGGGGAAACTTCATTACCAGCTTTAACATCAGATACAGAAAAGCTCTTGTCCCAAGTAAGATTCCGCTCTCCATTGGAACGGCAAGCAGGGTGCCCGGAGTTATTGTATTTAAAATTGAAACATATATGAATTTTCCTGGCTTATGTATATAAGTGTACATCTTTAATGTGGCAATCAAGGCATTACTTTTTAAAATAAATAAATAAATAAATAAAAATTCTGGCAGGTTGGCTGCAAACTGCCACGCAATACTAATTTGAGAGAACCCTTAAATACTTTCTGCAGTTTGATTTGGTTAGTCGATTTGGTTAGTCTTTTCTCAGCAGTAAGTCACGTTGCTGCTTGTGTACACGGGTAGCGACGTCTTTTGAATTTAAGACGCAGGCTATTTCGGAGAAGCAAAAAATCGTTAAAGTACATCTAAAATTCAAATGAATGATATTATATATATATATATATATATATATATATATATATATATATATATATATATATATATATATATATATATGATGAACAAAATGTACTACTTGCTCTTTGATTTCTGCACTTCTGGCCCATCCTACACATTCTACTTAAAAAGGTTGCATATCAGAACAGAGAAAGAAAACATGCAGCAAAACCAGCGACTGGTTACAGTACTGTGAAGGAGAGACAATACAAGAAGCTTCTTGCAGTGAATTTAAAACTCCTACAAGCAATGACTGCTTTTCCAATGTCCATGCAATCTTTACCATAAGGTATGGGCACACAGGACACTCTGGAAGTGCTGTAGTGCAGAGATCATCAAGGACCTATCAGTGCATTTGGTAATTAATAGCTTACAATAAAATACATGTGTGGATCTTTAATAATGGAAACTGTGAGATCTACGATCTAACGGCAAAACATACTGGGCATTCTGAAATGATGATGTCAGCTTGGTGTGTTAAACCTGCTACACTCTGGATCTTGTCCTGCAACACTATACCTTGACACTTATTAAAATTCCAGTGCAAACTTAACAGGTTTTAACTATAATTAATGTCTTTTTGCTCAAATCCTGGTACTGCTGGCAACTGTTTATTGGTCTATTACAGGGTCTACTCGCTACTGTAAAAAACTGCTAATAAATACCTAAGACTTTTATAAACATGTTTTTTATATATTCTTTTGAAATGTATATTGACTATTTTGTGTATTATTATTATTATTATTATTATTATTATTATTATTATTATTATTAATAACCATTGCATATTTTGGAAATTTAGCATTTTATGTTTGTCAATCATTTCTCATAGACCAACATGCCAAAAATTGTCGGCAGCCATTTTGAAAATGAAAGCCACCATTTTAGATAGCAATATACTCATATTGTTTTGACAGAATGTTAATATGAATATTATCTACCAAATTTGAAGTCTACTTTGTAGATCTTTTTTTTTGTTTTGTTTTTCAATAGTTGCTTACAATGAGCGAAAAACCATTAATAAAACAGTAAACATTCACATGCAATGAAACGTGACTGATATAGTTTTGGTAAAAGTTTACAGCTGGACACAATGTTTAAGTACAGTAAACCACTGAAAATGTAGGTCCATTCATTTTTAAAGTCTGGTTAAAGACTATAGGTTGCATTATTAATGTTGTTATTTATTGCATTATTAATTAGTGTTTCAATAGATCTAATGATTGACGGTACTCTTAGTGCAAATTTGAAGTGGCCAAACCTCCACTGACAGAATTCCTTTGTAAGAAAGCAGGGTCAGTAAACTACATCTGCTTCTGCCACACGCGATGCTCAGTGACCAAGGGGATTGATCTCAGTTATAGACAGACTGACAGAGACAGGCAGACAGACAGGTGTACCTTTGCTGGCTTTTTAAGTTTTGGTTCAGGCTTGGGGGGTACTGGTTTCTAAAAGAAAAGAAAAAATCATGATTTGGACAATTAGAAGAAAGTATTACCATAGTAACACCTGGCACACACAATACCGATCAATATACAGACCACACATTGCTCCAGTCCATTGAGTCTCAAATTACAAGACATCGTACCCAAAAGTCACACTGTGAACCGAGCTCAAGGAATGATGGCCATTTTGTAATTTTTTTTTTATTTTTTATTTTTTTAATGCAAGGGTAGATAAAAACAGATTTTCCATTGAAATTCTAATGAGGTCAAAAAAGTTTTGAAGGTTGTATTTACAGTACTAAGCCTTCTAAAACAGTAATTTACATATTGCATTTAAAACCAAAACTGCTGCTATACCACAAAAAAGGTAAAATTATGTCAAAATGGTGACTTCTATTTAATTTGACACAGCACTGGGTCGACCTGTAAATGTGACCTTGGCTGACCAAAATGATGATGGTAATGTTTATTATCATTGTGTGTTTATTTTATAAGTACACATGTCTATTTTAAAGTCATAAAACAAAACAAAAACAAAAAAGAAAGCATTTAATTGCTCCAGGCTTCAGCTGTTTCTAATAGAGCGCTAGACTTTTCAAGAGAGGGGAATAAATGTAATACTCACTGCTGACAGCCTTGCAGATCTCCTCTGAGGCTGTGGAAATTTAACAAACAGCTTAGCTGGGCCAAACAATATCTACACATACCAGACTATAATATCTCTCTATTATTTTTGCTTCACACAACTTGTGCAATAATAATCCCTGGTAAGTTTTCAAATGTTCTTAAAGATCAGGTAAGGCCTATCTTACCGACTTGTATCTAAAACTGTATAAACATTCTTACTGATACTATATGAAATGCATGGCAGATTTACTCATTCCAAGTTTTAATAAAAGCTCGTTCAGCCTTAGTGTTTACTTATAAAGCTCAGTGTCTTACTAAACTCACATAGTAAAACAAGGAGGCAAATTGCTATGCAAGGGGAGTCTTACTTTCTTTCCTGACATGTTGCATTACAACGCGTTTTGAAATTAAATGAAAATACTGTCGACAATCGTTTACAAAAATTTCGTTATAAGGTGTTAGAAGCAAACCTACCTCCTCTTTCACCTCTCCCTCAGTTCCAGCCTGAAAATAAATAAATAAATAAGATTAAACACAGGTAAATCCTTTAACGTTAGATTTTATTTAAGTTTTGCCCATCCATGTGGCTTATTCGTGAAAATCGGTGGTACTTTGGAACTTAGAGAATAAGAAAGAAATTATTATTTAACAAACTACTATTGAATTATAAAGACTTACTATTAACTATTTAAATAGTTAAATATTTAACTATTTAACAAGAGCGCTGAAAGGGGGATGAAAACCTGTAATAAACACTTAATACAGTATTTCAACTTCAAGCTTATGTGGGAAGTCAAGTAGTGTAGGTAGGGCTTCATTCCCCCCACAATGCTTCGCGCCATCTCAGACCTGAATTTAACCAGACCCGTGTCTAGACTAAAGCATTCTGGTACAAAACCAAAAATCAAATGTTCTGCAGTGAGGAGCGATGTGTTGTTTTGTGGTAGTTCAATAGCCGGGTTTGTGTATCAGTAACAGTCAATTAAAAATGATAGACAAAATTGTGTTTTTTTTTCTTTTTCTAATATCCATTGATGTTAATATCGAATGCAATTTATTTATGTTTATTGTTTTCACAACATTCATTTTTCATCAACACGTAGGGTAAAGTCTTTCCTTTTTAAAGCAACATTTTAAACGCACATAAAACGCTATTTCGTGCCATTATTTTCCTTTCGTAAACAGTCCAATATTTAATTCGAAAACAATTATGAAAAAACGCTTCATAAAACACAAAATGTTGAATGGCACCCCGCAAAAGCAAAGCGTACCCAGTACAGTATATATCTGAGATTGTTCTTTTCTCAGTCAGGCTAGATCGTTACCCGTGCGCCACCTGGCGTTTTTAAACAACTACAGCGGCCATCTGCCACCGCAAATACGAACAAAGAAAATGTAATAAAATTACATCTGCAGAGAGCAGAAAACACGCTCGATCGTAAGATAGGAAATAAGTGAACACAGCGCAAAATTTGCGCACTGTCTAGTTTTATACAACAGGACTGTACCTCTATAAAAAACAAAAATGCCTTTGCCTTCAGCGTATCTACCATAACACATTACAGTATCTTGAATCAGACCATGGCTGCCGTGTTTAGATCCAGCATGGAGACTAACCTTCCAAGATACTCAAACGTTTAGTGCTACGCGGCACAGCAAACCCTCATTTTAACGCGTTTCCTATGCAAAACATGCGGGAAAGATGGTTTTTTAAATGCATTTTTATTTTTACAAATCCTTCTTTTTCCCCTGATAAAATTCACAGGTTTTGTATGAATTAAACCACCGATATCTCACGGGCTACATAATACGCTTCTTTGATTTCTAAAAAGAAAAGTGAACCTTCATTTCTTTATTATTTTTTACATACCTTTCTTTTGGGCATGTTGTATTCCTGACTGGCCTCTTAAAAATAAAAGTAAAAACCTGTATTGCAATTGAGTGTTTACTGCATGTAAACTACAAATGCTCCCCTTTACTAAATACAGTTGTAAAAAACACTAGAACATTAAACCCTGTGGTGAATGGGGGAGGGGCGCGGCTAAACGGTGATGGATGTTTCCGTTGACCAATCTGCGGTCTGCACGCTGAGTTGCATAGAGCTGGAATTTCACCACCGGGACTTTTTACGCGCGAAATACTGAATCGTACGGGGTCGAATTAAAGGGATTGAGTTATTACCACTAAGAAAATAGCATCTGTCGTAATTTATATTACACATATGGTTTAGGATGGTGTTAAACTGTCAGGAAACTATATTTATTCAAAATTAAGCTTGTAAGGAAATGGTCGTTGCGATAGCTACAGAATTTTACCGAAAGAATAAATAATCTGTTCAGATATTTCGGTTGTTTGTAATCCAACATGGCGCCCAGTCTAGTTGACATTCCTGTTTGATGTATAATACACATTCCTCAGTCGGAAAACCCCGAAAGAACCGCTGAATCCCGCCTGAGACGAGATTTAAGATCAATAGTAAGGAACCTCTTCGTGCCCCCGATGGCAGAAAACCAATGACTGCTGCCTGAGCAGCGTTCCTAGTGGCAGAGTTAGTGCATGATCATTGTTATTGTCAGTCGGTTTTAGGTGTAATGCTTTCTTTAAACAATTGTGATTATTTAAATTATTTTAATTTGTTTATTCGATGGGAGTAGGCCAACATACAATCGTAAAGCTTCTAATGCAAAAATAAAACAACAAGAGACCCCAAGTTTCTCCCTATCTCTGTGTAGTTAAACCCTGAATACAAATAAAACAGCTGCTACAAAAAACGGATACGTGTAGCTGTAAACAGGTCCATTTTAACTTCTGTAAATGCAATGTGATAAATTCCACACAACTGATGTAATAATTTGCATTCCAAAATTTAAACTGTGTTTCAATTATAACGAATCATTAAAAAAAAAATATGAAACGTGTAAAATAAGCATAACTAGTTGCAAATAATGTTCCTTCATTTAATTATATATATCAAAATATTTATAGCTGTTATGGTTATGAAAAATATTGCTTTTATTTACAAAACCAAGCGAAGTGTAATTTATCAGAATAGATTTTTAACCCATAACATTATTCTAACCAAGCACCGATTTTTGGTTTACATTTTATTTTTTTAAATAATCTGTTTAAAGAAGAACTCAAATGCATATTTTATATAACATTTTATACAAGGAAGTCCCTCCAGTTCCCACACAATTACTCAACAAGGAGAACAATATTTTATGTGTGGGTTTCCTATTTTTTAATTTTTTTTTCAATTAGTTTGCCTTTAATAAATTACTCCGCTGCATGATTAAATGGTGGTATAATGACAAAACTATAGTTTTACAATGAGTCCAGCAGAGGGCAGCAGTTCTTTTGTTCAAATATCTAGTACTGTTCATATTGTTTGTGTAATTCTGGAATTATAACAGCAACACATCGGTGTGTATTTTTTAAAACTTATTATTTATACTAAAATTGAAATGGATTATAGTCTTTATTATGAAAGAAAGTGCACATAATAATACCATCTCTTCTAATATTCAATAAAGGTGTACTCCCCACATATTAAAATTAATTTCCTAACCTGGCAGGCTAAGCCATTGTTAGTTTCACCGGGTACTATGCAAAGACCATTATGTACTAGACAACAACACAGCAAATATCACCAACGTGATGGTTTTGTTGTATCTTTGCTAAGGTCTCAAATGCAAATAAATAAATAAATAAATAAATAAATCCTCTCATCTTGATTCCAGGTGGGTAGACAGAGTCACATCCCGTTAGATGTTGCCAGAGGACACAGTAACAAGAATTTGCATTGGACAGCAAAACTTCAATTCGACCTTTTACAACGCGAGAGTTCAGGAGCTGTTCTTCACTTCCTGTTAGGCATGTGTATTGTAGGCTATATCACCAAAGTACCGTTATACTATACGTTTTCACAGTTTGTTGTGTTACAACCTGAAATCTTGATGCGTTTAAATGGGATTTTGTTTCCTTTGATTTACACAACCTACTCAACACTTTCAATGTGTGAAAAAATGGGGGGGGGGGGGGGGGGGGGGGGGGTGAAAGAACAAATCAATTAAAACTAAAATCCTGAAAGTCTTCATTAGATAAGTGTTCACCCCCTTTGCTCTGACACTCATAAATAAGCTCAGGTGCAACCAATTGCCTTCAGAATTCACACAATAAGTTAAATGGAGTCCATCTGTGTGCAATAAAAGTGGTTCACATGATTTCAGATTAAATACACCTGTCTCTGTAAGGTCCCACAGTTGGGTAGTGCATTCGAAGCAAAGATACTACCATGAACACCAAGGATCTGTCAAAACAACTACGGGATAAAGTTGTGGAAAGGCACAAATCAGGGGAGGGGTATAAAAAGATTTCAAAGGCACAGTCAAGTCAATTATTAAGAAGTGGAAGGTATACGGCACCACCCAGAATCTGCTTAGACCAGGCTGTCCTCCCAAACAGAGCAGCCAGGTAAAAAGGGCATTGGTCAGAGAAGCCACCAAGATGCCAATGACAACTCTGAAAGACCTATAGCGTTTCATGGCTAAGATGGGAGAAACTGTCCATGTGTCAGCAATAGCTGAATACTCCACAAATCTGGCCTGTATGAAAGAGTGGCAAGAAAGAAGACATTTCTGAAAAAAAAAAAACATGTAAAATCCTACTTGGAGTTTGTAAAAAGGCATGTGGGAGACTCTGAAAAGATGTGACAATAGATTCTGTGGTCCGATGAAACAAAAATGGAACTATTTGGCCTACATGCAAAGCGTTATGTCTGGCAAAAACCCAACACAGCACATGACCCAGGTAACACCATTCTTACTGTGAAGCATGGTGATGGGGATGCTTTTCATTGGCAGGGACTGGGAAGCTTGCCAGGGTAGAGGGCAAAATGGATGGAGCTAAATACAGGCAAATCCTTGAGGAAAACCAGCTTCATTCTACAAAAGACCTAAGACTGGGACGGAGATTCACCTTTTAGCAGGACAATGACCACAAGCACACAACCAAAGCAACACTGGAGTGGCTTAAAAACAAGAAAGTGAATGTCCTAGAGTGGCCCAATCAAAGCCCGGACTTGAATCCAATTGAGAATCTGTGGCAAGACTTGAAGATTACTGTCCACCAACGATCCCCATCCAACTAGACAAAGCTTGAACAATTTTGCCAAGAAGAATGGACGGATATTGCACGATCCAGATGTACAAACCTGGTAGAGACTTACCCCAAAAGACTTACAGCTGTAATTTCTGATTTCAGGTTGTAACACAACAAACTGTGAAAACGTCCAAGGAGGGTGAATACTTACTATAGGCACTGTACATTATAAGTAATATCTAATAATACAATATTAATATGTACAAATTATATACATATATTATATATATATATTATATATATATATCTATATATTATATATATATATATAATATAATATAATTATTAGACACACGTATTCTGCTTATTTACACACCATACTCCACACTGTTAAGGGGAAAAAAGTTTTTATTGAGAAAAAAACATTTATTAAAAATATAAAACTGAAAGATTATAATTGGATAAGTCTCCACCCCCCTGAGTTAATACCTGGTGGAAGCACCTTTGGCAGCAATTACATCTGAGTCTGTTGGGATAGGTTTCTACCAAATTTGCACACGTAGATTTGGCAATATTTGACCGTTCTTCATTACAAAACTGTTCATGCTCTGTCAAGTTCCTTGGGGAGCGTTGATGGACAGCAATCATTCCATAAATTTTCAATTGGATTTAGGTCGGGGCTCTGATTGGGCCACTCAAGGACATTTATCTTTTTGTTCCTTAGCCACTCCAGTGTAGCTTTGTCTGTGTGCTTTGGGTCATTGTTATGCTGAAAGGTGAACTTCCATCCCAGTTTCAGCTTTCTTGCAGAGGGCAGCAGGTTTTCCTTAAGGACTTCTCTGTACTTTGCTCCATTCATTTTCCCTTCTATCCTGACAAGTGCCCCAGTCCCTGCTGATAAGAAACATCCCCATAACATGATGCTGCCACCACCATGCTTCACAGTAGGGATGGTATTCTTTGGGTGATGCACTGTGTTGGGTTTGCACCAAACATATTGCTTTACATTTAAGCCAAGAAGTTCCATTTTAGTTTCGTCAGACTACAAAACTACAGGAACTGCTGAATTTATCCTGAAATCACGTGAATCACTACAATTTAACACAAGTGGAGGCCACTTAACTTGGTGTGTGATTTTGGAGGCAATTGGTTCACCTCAGCTAATTTAGGATTGCTATTACAACCAAGCTATTTCAGTTTTTGTTTTTAATTAATTTTCTTCAAATTTTTTAAATATTTGTTTCACTTGGAAGTTGTGGGGTAGGATGTGTAGATAAATGAAAAAAAAAAGTTTAATGCATTTTCATTCCAGGCTATAAGGCAACAAAAGGTGAACATTTTGAAAGGGGGTGTAGACTTTCTATAGGCACTGTATATTTGATTTATTATTCGTATAATAACATATAGTCCAAATCACGTAGCTAATATCGCACACTGCCTTTTTTATAATACAATTACCAGTATTTCTATTACTGGTGCTACCTCCGGGATCAGTTTCCCAAACATCACAACATTGATCCCAATCGATGAAAGTGGAACTACAACACCATAATAATAGATTGCAGATCAGATTTCCATTCCTTATTATTATTATTTAAAAAGAACACAGCTAAGCAACCTTACTTAATGTGAGACTATTAAGATATATATATATATATATATATATATATATATATATATATATATATATATATATATATATATATATATATATATATATATATATATTATTTTCATATATGCAAGTTTTCAAGTATCTATACTGTATCCTATTTGCACTGTGTGCATCTATTATGATGGCTATTTGAATGTTCAGTGATAGATTAATTAACTCATTGAGATCATGTGCTGACGTATTTAATGGTGCTGGCTTTCTATTCACTACAGCTACAATCATATATACAAATATAATATATTAGTGAGTGCCAGCACCCTCTGTTGCACAGCAGTGTATTGCCAGAAAAACGATACGAAAGGGCCTGTAACTAATTTGTGCTGGCTCCTTCTATAAAGATGCTTGCGCTACTCTGGTCTGTTGTTTATGTATTTGGCAGGCAGATAGAACAGAAGAGTAGCTCAGGTGAAAGCACCTTAACACATACATCAAAAAATAAAGGCAACACAGTATTTAGGTACGCAGTTGCAATTAGGACATCAAAGAAAAGTATAAGTGAATAGGTTTTATGAAGCTTCTATGGTGGACTGGTTTCACTCTTCCTCAGGATTCAAACCAGGTCTCAGAGCTGAAGACCTGGTTTGAATCCTAAGGGATCCAGTTTAATGCAAAGCGAGATGTAAAAGCTGTGCTTTTTTTAACAGAAAGGGATTTAACTTGCTAATCTATCACGCAAACACACCTAGTCAATCTGTAGTGAGTGCAGGATTTGAATGTCAGTTTGCATGGTACGACCTTCACCGCCCATTATTAAACAGCACAAAATATCTGATTTGAAAATCACATGGGACACCAGTCACAGCAGCAACAATATCTCAAGATTAAAATAATCCCCTAGGGGGTCTTCCTACCACCAACCACACAATTCAATAACTTCATAGTAGCATATTAATACTGAAATGTGAAGTTTCAGGTTGGGTTATTTGGAGAGTTTGGTTTGTTTTGTCTTAGGCATTAGCTCTCTAAGCCCTGTGGCTGTTGTACTGTTCCTGCTTACTTTATCGCTGGGAGAGCAACACTGCTAAGTGATACACGTTCACAGTGACACTGCTCCAATTTACATTTGATGTTGTACTTGTATACACATGTGCTGCTTTTTCCTCATTCAATTTAGTTTTGTTTTTAGGCAACAGTTGCAACTTGACATATTTAGAATGTGGGATCCCTTCCAAAAGCACCACAGCACTGTTCATAGTCTGTTGCATGACCAACGTGGGCATCCAAGAAGGCACCTACTCAACATGGCAAGATGCTTAGATTGTTCTGATTAACTGTTGGCTCTAATTCCATTAAGGTCTGTTTCTCTGCAGTATACAAGAGCTCCTGTTACTATCAAAGTCTGTCAGACCTACTAGCATGCCTATTGTGACTGAAACTGTTGCAAAATAGGGAGATGCAGACTGTATATATTGCAGAAGACATCATGTCAATGACGTTATTCGAATGTCTGTTATCAGTGGTGTGAGGGGCGTCTGTGTACACCTGATAGTGCTCCACAACTTGCAGGCGTTTCTAGGTGTGGACCATGCAAATCGCAGGAGACAGTGCGAAGTGCAAAGCTAAGCGGTAGCATGTTGTACATGCTGTTGGAAACGTGGCCGACAAGGAAAAAAGTTAGTCACATTTTTGTGTCACAAACCCAACAGTACTGAACCTTAACCTGGGTGGATAAGAAAATCATTCGTTCATTGAACAAACAAGTTTACTCCCCGTCGCAATCTCTTTCAGATTAATCTAGCCTTTATTCTTTACACTTAAAAACGTTCTTGGTACCGAGCAAACAGGAGGGAAGATCTCGCGTTGCTGGCCTGCAGCGATTTCGTTGCCGACTGATGTGATGGTTTAAGAAATTATGCAAATATTTCTCTGGCTTCCTGACTGAAAAGGGGTTTTTCTGCAGAGCCAAACAGTTGCTGCAGCTAAGAGAGTTTTCACTGGCAGGAGGAGGGGCTCAAATTGAACCAGATCAACCACAGCATACGCAATACAGCAACGAGCAGCTGCGTTTGCAAGAATATAAACTGCGTCGTGCACCCTTTAAGAGTGAAGTCGACAGAAATTTCAACTTTTTTTTTAAAGTTCCAAATTAATTTTTGCAAGGATCCGTATTGTTTGTATTTATTTTCCTGAAAGAAACATACAAAAACCAAACGAAACCATGGTGATCAAAGTTTATATAGCATCCTCTTCTGGGTCAACGTCGGTAAGAGAACATCTATATATGGGCAATTAATATAGCGAACCACTGTGTGGCAGTTAAAGAAACTTGAATATGAAAGATAAAAACCAGATAAGTTATTTTTCTGTTGTGTGTGTGTGTGTTTTTATGCATTTAACTTTTCAAGTTTAGTATTAAGAAAACATTTGGGTGACAAAAGTATTTTGCATTTATAAACTGCGTCCCCTTCCAGTCGATAATAATAGTTAACTTCTTGGAATGAAATCCTGAGCCTTTAAATGCAATTTCGGTATGCATCTAATTATTTATGTGTTTTGGACTAGTATTAGCACACTGCAATTAGAATAGTTTATTACAATATAAACACATATTTGCAGTATTCATTTTAAAAGTCTGATCCAATCTGGTAAAGCCACACATAGCCATGGACCTGTTTGTCTTCTGTTATTTGGTAGGGTTTTATTAACTGGAATTCAGTTCCATGGGCTGACTTTGTATGATACGTTTGCTTTGAATCTGTCCTCAGAATGGTTTGTTTTCTTTGGCTTGGAGGTATGGTGCACACAGTTGCTGATTATCCAGTTTTAATGTTTGGTTTTTTTAAAATCTGTTCTATGGAAAATAATTAACTCATGATTTAAAGTTTTGTTTACAGAGCCTTGTATGTAACGAATAACCTCAGCAGGACACCTTAATTTGGTTCACAAAGAAGATGGTAAAAACGAACTGTATGGAGTGACGCCTTGTTTGCATGCAAAGGGCTTCTGATTTAAGTTTTCATTACCCAGAGTTCATTCCAAACTAGAATTTTACTAGTGTAGTTATAAAAGATGAGCATGACCAAAACCACAGTCTGTGAATATGTATAGGCCTAACTATCAGACAGAACTATTTACCAGCTTGTGGTCTGTGCTCGGTGTAACTTTGGGCAATAAAAACATTATGCCATGTCAATAAAAACATTATGCCATGTCATTAAATATCTTTCCTTTTTATGCTAAAGAATTAATTCACCCCAGAAATCTTCAGGAACTTTCCATCCTACTCAGAGCTTTGATAGGGTAGAACAAGTACCCAGCAGAACAGAATGCAGTGTACAGTAGAACATTTCTATCTGGATTACAGAGTACAGTGTCCCTTTACTGTGTTTGCACAATATATTGAAGAACTAAATCGCAATAGAGAAGCATACAGCATTGAATTAAACAAAGAGAAAGGCTTTCAAATGCACTGAAATATTCAGTTCTTTCATTTTTTGGCATCAAAACTAAGCAAACGTTAGCAGCTGAGTTGTTGCATGTTTCTGCTTGTTGTTAGTGAGTTTGATTGTCTCTGGGGTATATACCAGAATATACTGATTTTGAGTTTGCTCTCTGCAGTGTGGTATCCAGACCTGTATAGAAGTGTGTAGACTACATACCAGGAAGTTCACAGCTTGTGTTTTGTTCCTGTCTGACAGCAGTATCAAAGGCAGCTTATTTCACTTACAAGTTTTGCATTGCCTTCTAGCATTGCTTTGCATTCAAAATCAAACCATTACCTTAATCAAAAACAGTTGCATACTAATTTAATTTAATTGACATTGTTAGTGGGTTTCATGAATAAAGGCTTTATATGAAAATAAAACCAGGTGTTCACTAAAAGTGCCTTTTATGTGCATGTTCAAGGGCTGATACTCCACACACAGACATAGTCAACCGCTTTTTAAAATGCAGGCCAACTCCACCCTTCGTGATAGAAAGCTGTTTTGAGTTTCATGTTTTTGTGTATAGCTTGCTCTTTGTTGTGCCTCATTTAAATAGGGCAAATGAAGAAGTTCCCGCTGAATCTGATTCCTGTTGTGACCACCTGAAAAAACCTTCAACCAAAACTCCTCTAGGAGTATCGGGTGCCATCTTGTAAGCGAGGTTATAAGACGGTTTAAGCTAATGAAACCCGCTGTGGTTGGTCTCCAGTCTCCAGAGAGAGCAAATGTTGCATGCCATTATGCCATTACAGAGTAACCAAGAGAGGCAGTGCCATTAAATTCAACTCGCTGGAAGTGGAGTACCTGCAGTATATTTGTAAAAGCTTTATTGTGTCTGTAGCAGGATAGTTTTTGAGGTACTCCATGTTTATTTTGTTCCAGTTTATAAAGACTAGAGCATTGATGGGGGGGGGGGGGGGGGGGGGGGGGGGGGTCCTCGTGGTATTTCCTGCTGTATTTTTGCTGGAAATTCCTAGAATTCCCCCCCCCCCCCCCACACACACACACACACACAGAAACAGAGAAACATTCCTTAGAATTGTCTTTCTGCATTATGCTGTTCTGTAAGAAAACACATGTGATTAAATCCTATGGAATTATTTTGCAAAGGTATTTAAAATATAATGGTAAACAAGCTTTCTGAAATTTTCTACAGCACTTTTGATTTTTTTTTTTTATTCAATACCCTCACAAGTGTGACATTATAACATTGTGAATAATATTGTCCTGCTGTGCATTCAAAATAAGGCAGGCTAACAGGAAACATGTAAGAATTCTAATATAATGCTGGTTAGTATGTTATGTTAAACTGTGGTTATTACAGTCATCATACATTTTAATTTGGTGCAGTTTTCAGAGTTAATTATTTACTTTGCCTCTATGCCTTCCGAGTTGTAAATATAGCACTGTGCAATGTAGTTAGACTTGAAATTTGCAGAAATGAAGTTAACACATCATAGTGTTACTTTGTGTGTTCGATCGCAGTGCAGATATATCTGGACCTGGATCATGCATTCTCTCATCCCCTGTAGAAATGAGAGGATGGGCTGTGAAATTATTCCATATGTCTCTGTTTTTTATTTGCTATCACTATATTGGTAAAACATGTTTTGTCACAGTACACTCTAATTTGAACAACCCAGGCTCTGGGTATATGGCTATAACTCCCATTTATCAACATGGAAATTAATATTGAAACTATACTGAAGTCAACTGCATTTAATTTGGGTCTGTTGGTAATAAAGTTGGGCTGATCCTTTGAATAAAGAATAGCGTTTGCCAGGACCACAAAGGGTCCAGCATGTGTGATGTATAAATAAATATAACTGAAGAATGTGGATATGACAGATTTTGAAGTGGAAAATCACTGGTCTTGTAGTGTGCACTCCACACTCTTTAAAAAGGCTTTGTTTCAAGGTTTATTGATTTGATATGATGGCTTGCAATGGGGTAAAGCTGCGGCAAGAGATTATAGATTGCAGACTAGATAAAACATTTCCGTTTCAGTGACCTTTTGTGATAAAACACAAACACATATCATTTGAACAGGCAATTGGCTAGTTGTCAAGAAGAGCAATGCATTTAGTCCTGGGTGTACTGGACTGAAAAATCAGCACACTCCAAGAGATCCTCTACAACCAACCCCCCCCCCCCCCCCCCGTGCGCTGTCCTCCATAACGCTTAGTTTCAAGGCATTCGTTTGGCTGACAAATTAGCAAAATCTGCTTGGCTGGTTCCCAGTGCTTAGTGAGGACATGGCTGGGGAGTGTTTCTGCTGTGCAGCTGGAAATGAGAAAGTCTTATCTGGGAGGGTTTAGTATAGTCAAGTGACTTGTTAACTCCAGGAGAGGTAGTAAATGTGTTTTGAAAGTAGGTACAAATTGTAGGCAATTAAAGGAGTGCCAAGGCTGGAGTCAACAGAGAAAATGAATGTTTGCAATTTAATTGCAGATTCCAAGTATGTATTCCAAGGTGGGTATGCTTTCGTTTTGAAAATATCACAGGAGTGCTAAAAAAGGTTTTGAATCAATTTTCTTCAAACTTACAACATCAGCAATATTATCACCTTCTTTTCTGTTGAAGATTTTTTGTTTGTATTTAAAAAGTAGGTATAAAACACATAGATGTTTGAATGACTTCTATAATTTCCTGTGTACTTCATTCTTATGTCTGACAGCAGGGTGTGCTGTTGGGTAGTGGGGGTGTTACAAACAGAGGGGTATGTCTGAGGCAGACTAAAGAGTCATAGTGTCATGGATTAAATCAAATTGACACCACGGTGGTGTGGGGGGGGGGGGGGTCTGTCTAAGCAAATCACACACCTTGGGAGCAACTCAATAATTGTTCACTGTTTACTGTAAACACATGCCATTAAATGGCTGTGGTCTATAATTTAAAACACAGAGTGGTGCTTTGAAAGGGTACTAGATAATATTATGGAAATTAACTGAAATTGAATGAAAAAGTACCTGTCTGCATTGGCTGTTTTCTGTGCTCTGCCTGTCATTGTCTTTGGCTTGTTTCGGAGTTATTAACTCTGCTTTGCTCTCTGTCCTTGCCTCTTGTAGCCATGTCTCAGGGGATAACTTCCAGGTCATGTTTCAGTTTCCTGTTCACGTTCTTGATGATTTTGGAGCTTGTTTCCAAACATGTAACCATTACTGCATTTCAATTAATGGTTCTTCAAAATCAAGTCTAATAGTTTACTGTTTGAGAAGTAATGTGATAAAAGAACATAGCAAATATGTCAATTAAGTGTTTTTTAAATTGTGTTTTGCCTTGACTGTTTTCAAATACGGCCCCATTAACTTGTGCTTTATTAGTCGTTCTTGCCATGACCATTTCATAAATGAACTTCCTGTGTAACAGGTATGAGGTCCTCATCAACTGTAAGAGTGAGCAACTGCAGAGTGAGGCTCAGTCCGGGTTCCCAATTCCTGTTGCACAACAAGTGTCTCTGTAGTGAGATAGCAGGTGACAGGATACATTTAAAACTAAACAATGTGCAGTGAAATTGAAGGTAGTGCGTACTAACTGTAAAGAGGAAATGGTGCCAACCCCACTACTTTCCTTTCCTACACAGACATGTGACATCTTGATTGCTCCCATGAAGTTTGTTCATGCTGAATTATACTTTGTTATTTTGGCGTTACAGCACCAACACTAGCTTCTCTCAACTGTATTTGTACCTACGTTGAACACAGTTTCTGTCTCCGTGGTTCTAACTCAGTTAGGCTCTTTTACAAGCCACTAAATCCATAACCTTGTTTGTGTGCTCTGAGACTCTGTCCCTTACAGAGTTCCAATCTCCCAGGCCTCTGCTCCATCACATTGTACCAGCAATAAAGTTGTAAAAAAATAAATAAATATTGAAAAAAGGCCATTTAATTGCATGTTCCTTGTGTGAACTGAAACACAGCTTTCGGTGCCAGAAATGTTTTTCCAAGTAAAAAAAAAAAAAAAGTGTTTAGTTAGCCCTGCCATTCTGGGACAGCTGCTGGTCAGAGCTAGCTGTGTAGATGCTGGGCTGTCGCTGTTTCTGTGGCCGGTGAACCGCCAGACAAAACGGCTAGCATACGGCTTTAGCCTCGGGTTGGCTCATTTCCCTAGCAAATTAGTTTAGCTTGGCACCAGTACAATGAACCCTCTGTAGTTGGCTTGCCTGTAAAATAATTGCCCTGCTAGTAGTCTTTAAATGGCTTGGAAGGGGCTACTAATGAGCAGCGGCAGACCTTAACGCTTGTGGTGCTGTGCTGGAAATAATCTGCCTGATTTTGCTTTTTTTGCAAGTAGGCCGATTTTTTTATAATTGTTTAAAACATAATAATTACTTTGGGGGTATAATTGTGCATATCAGTTAGACCCTAGCATTTTTTGGTTGTATCCAATCCTGCAGGTGAAACTTGGTATGGTCATTCTTTAGGCTCTGGAGATATTAGAATATATACAATGAAGAAGGGAAAGAGGGACGAGAGGGCAGAAATGGAAGAGCAAGTTTAGATCAAGTAGGGAGCGCTCTATACACAGATAGATATAAATCAACAGAATAGCCTAACAGATAAAGTACAGTAGTAGCATCTAAAACATAAAAAAAAAAATCAATTTGGTCTTACTAAAGCAGATCTCCTTAGTCAGGGCAAATGGTGTGCCTTGAAGGGCAGAACGGCCCTACCTTGTGTCAAGCTGATAATCCTTTAATAAGAAGTTTTTCTATACACGTGAATGTATGGGCAGCGGCATGGCAGGCGTGTCTTTTGTGTCCAGCCTCATTCACGGGAACCCACGGATTTTGCTGAGGATCTCGGAGAGTTGTATCCTGGGAATGGTGAGGCTCCTGAATTTCATACACTTGATTCCAGTGATCCTACCATATTTGGTTTGTATTCGCCTGGCTTCTGCTCCCCCTCCTGCATGCTGTGGGTCTGATCTGTGTTTTTGCTTGTCCTTATATGGCCTTGCTGTTACAGGAGAGAAACATCTGTATATATTGATGAACTGTTCCCTAGTGTGCGATGGATGGATTAATAGGACTTGAAACTTGTTTTAGGTGCAGTTTGGGGATGGTCTGGAGTATCTTTATCGTCTCTCTCTTTTATATACAGCTAGGAATTTTAAGATGAAAAAATCTTCAAAAAGTTGTATAAAACTTTTTGTGAAGCACTTTTGTACTAACAAAAGCAGAAACATGTTTATCTGTAAAATGGTTTTATCAAAACATCGACTGTAATTCTATATGTTTTTAAAAATTAAGATCACTCAATGTTAACAAAAAAGTACAACATTATTGTGTAGTCATAGTAAAAAAAAAAAGTGTGTTTCTATTTTATTTGGCTGGTAATTGATATTACTTCATTTTAAGGAAAAAAATCTATTTTATTTCTCATTATTTTACTCTGTTAAAACAAAGATGAGTTGCATTTTGTGTTTTTGTTTTTGAGATGTCTTTATAAGATGCAATAAAGTTATGTTTTTTGGTGTTCTAAATACCATTTAACACAGCTAAAATAGAACACCAAATTCAAGCCCTATTATTGCACCCCACCCCCCCAGTTTGTGTCCTGTGTTCATTTTTTTTTCTTACATCGGAACTGTTTAGTTTTTTTAGTTCATCTTGTGTTTAACCCAGTGCTCCCAAACCATTGTACAGCATGCCTGCTTTTAAGAACATTACACTGATTCGATTAATTTCTGGGCAAGTAGCCACTGTAACAGCATGAGTTTTGGAAAGTTTGGAAATCATCAGACAGTCAGAAGTTGCCTTGATAAAGGGGTTGGAGGTAGTGGAATGATTCCCTACATCTTGTATGTAGGGCATTTCTATTCTCTATGTAGGCAAATGGATAAAACGTGTATATAATGTGCTGTTTTGAAAAAAGCATGTCGTACCAAACATCTGAAATGACTTTCAGAAAGCATTGGTGTAACAGACCACTGGAAAGCAAAGCTTGCAAACTGTTAACTTTCTTTAACCTTGAATGCTAACAGTAAACTCCTTTCATTTCAGCATGTACTTACTCAGTTTGGAAGAGGTTTTTTTTTTTTTTAATCTAAAAGTTGCTCAATTACAGTTCATGTGTCTTGCTGTAGTAGTTTTATTGTGAAAGAGAATTCAGAATAATCTGAAAAGAAAGATTTACTTGCAACAGAGAAGTACATGTGAGTGAGGAATTAAAAAACCTTTGTTAATTGCAAAACTCTCATCTTCAAGATATTAATTAAACCCACTCGATTCCAGCTAAGATTATTGCTGGCTATTTATGGTATTAGTGTCGCTGAAGCAATACCATTGTTTTAAATTTGTATTCTCAAGATCAGATATGTGTCTATGGGTTGTCGAATTTCAAATGGCTCCAACTGCTATGCAATAAGAGTGTTTCTTTTTTTATTCTGACAGTTTTGCACGGTTATGTAACTGAACACAACCGTTATTTCTAAAGGGCGAGCCACTTTCATCCAGCAGTTTCTTTTGGAAAATGATTCTGAAAATGTAAGGCAATGAAGCAAAAAAACAAACAAACTGGCTCTTATAACAGCCAGGAGATTGCACCAGCAGCTGTAAACATTGTGCTGCAACCGAACGTGTTTATTGTGAAATCTCTGAACGCGTGACAACACAGGGCGGACCTACCAAATGTTGAATTAATTCCCTTTTAAATAAATCAAAAATCACATGAACCAATTAGCAGGAAACACAGCATGGACTGGAGCCTAAACGTGATATAATATAGGAGGTTCCTTAAAGGGGAAAAGTCCTATTTTCATTGAAACAGGATTTTTTCTTGCTATATCCTCCATAATTGAACTTTCAACATGTGAGATACAGTCTTCTTATTTGCAGAATTATATGAACACAATATTTTCTCTGATGTTGACCTAGGTTGCCATAAGCGTTCCTATGACTTGTTGGCACACAGTCCTCTTGCATATAGAAACGGTAATCTGATGTGATATTACACTGTGCCGTTGTGTTTTTTTTTTTAAATGTGTCCCTTTTTACAGTGTGTTTAAGACATATTCCCGTTTTGCACCACTAGGTCCTGTGCTGTGTTCGGTGTCTTGACTGACTGCTGTGCTGTGTTCCTTGTTTCAGATTAAGAAGCAGCAGCAGGATGTGATCGGGTTCATGGCAGTCAATAAGATTGAGTTTGAGGAGTGTGACATTGCAGCCAACGAGGACAACAGGAAATGGATGAGAGAGAACGTTCCGGAAAACTCCAGGCCTGCCACTGGAAACCCCCTGCCACCTCAGATCTTCAATGAGGAGCGGTACTGTGGGGTGAGGCATAGTTCCTGTCCAAAAAAACACTTAATAACAACGATGTATAACGCTAGCAGAGCTGGCTAGTGATGAGAGCTGTTTCGGTCATGGATTTTGTTCCATTAAGACTGGAAAGATATACAGAAATGTTTTATTGCTTTTCTAGCTGCCTGGAAAGATATACAGAAATGTTTTATTGCTTTTCTAGCTGCCTCCCACTCAATAACGACCTCAGAGGCTTTGAGTCCTGCCCTCAGTGCTGTTGAAAGCAAATTGAAACTGGAACCAGTGTACAGAGGGTCGTCAGAATCGCCTAATAATCATGTCTGAAAGGTTACCGAGAATGTTTTGGATTAGCCAAATGCAAATCCGAAAGGTGTGTAGGAGGCTAGGGGTATGATAAAAGTTTGGTGAAGGTTCAAAATCATGGCAGTTATTGTGCTTACCATGTAGAGTGTCGCTGACAGATAGGTGATAGACAGACACAAGCAGCACAGCCTATTTATCAATGAATGACCACAAAAGAAAAGCACTGTTTGGTCATTTAGTACCATGTGTGTCCTTTACAAGAGGTTGTCTGTCTGTCTGCAGTTTCCAACTGCTAACAGATATATTGTAACCAGCTTTAATGAAGTACAGTAGCCTGTAGTTACAGACTGTACGCCTAAACTACAGTATAATTGTTTTACAATTGCATGCATTGGTTAATCTGTAGTGTTTTGTCATGCATGAGGCTAGCCTCCCACGTGATGCTGCTGTTTATTCCATTCCAGTTTCTCTTCGCTGAGCTGTGATGGAGACTGTCTGGATGGCAGTTCATGTTTGATGGCTTAGCGCTTCTCTCTCTGTCTGTCTGTCTGTCTGTCTGTCTGTCTCTGTCTGTTGGTGGTCTGGAGGGGTTCACTGGATGTTGGTCATAACAAAAAAGTTCCTTATTTTTCTTTTCAGAATTACGAAGCGTTCTTCGATGCCAGGGAAGACAATAGTGTGTATGCGTTTTTAGGCTTGACGGCACCACCTGGGT
Source organism: Polyodon spathula (assembly GCF_017654505.1). Lineage (NCBI taxonomy): Eukaryota > Metazoa > Chordata > Actinopteri > Acipenseriformes > Polyodontidae > Polyodon > Polyodon spathula. Next base: position 52,530,127 of record NC_054540.1, read on the forward strand.
CAAAGGTTGGTAATATTAGCTTTGCAATTAGTAAAAAAGCATCTCAAGTTTCTTTTCCCCATTTGTACCCAACTTACTCCAGATATGCTTACTATATAGCTTATTATCTTTAATGAGCTACCTGTCGGACAAGAGGAGTGGTAAACCAGAGTATTATCCATATCTTAGGAATAATAAACGAGAAAGTTGGGACATATATTGCTTATTAACCCCACACTCAGAACTCATTTTGTAAGCAAGTCATCCCAAGATGTACCCCAAATGTTTTCCTTTGACAGGATGACGACCAACTAGGAACTTAGTCCCTCACTCATTCACTTATATTTGTGTGAATTCAGAAATTATTTTTCAGCTGTCAGAGTTCAGCTTTAATTTAAAGAGGCAGGTTAATTGACACGCTCACACCTCCACAGGCTATTATTGCCAGCCTAACTGACGCCAATATGCAGAAACATTTCCTGCTCAGTCTGACGCCTAGTGCCCTTTCAGCTGCTGCCAGTGAGCAGTGTGGGCACAGAAATGCCATTGCGTGCTTGCTCATGATAAACTCCTCCACTGGAATCAAATCATATTTGAATGAATGCTGTCTTCGACACAAATGAGGGTCCACTACTAAAAAGAACAGCATGTACATAAACATCAATATAGTTTAATGTTCTGTAGTGTTTTAACATTCTTTGCAATGCCTTGTGGTTGAACAATGTGTTACCACAGTATAAACATTGTGTGTATACCCTTCAACAACAATGCAGTGGTTATGCACATAGGGGCAATGGTAGAATTGTACCCCAGTGGTAAGATTTTCATATTTGGACACAGCAATTAGCCAATGCATTACCATGGTACCATATTAACACAACTGGATTCTCAATGGGTGGCCTTAATGAATACAGGGGTGGCTTTAATATTGAAGATAACATTACATTGTTGTCAATAGGAGATGTTAAAATGTGTGCTTCATTATGAATGGTCATAGGTGGCCGAAAAGGGAGGTTTGGCTATACAAACTAAATCAATTGCTTTTAAGCAAGTAAAGCAAGCTTTAGCATGCTGCCTTTGACGTGTTTTGGTGTTCTCTCTCTCTACAATGGCCTTAGCAAGAGGTAGATGCTTCCTTAACCAATTCACTTTTCTAAACTGACCACTGTTTCACTTGCAGGAAGCTGAAGCTCAAGCCAAACAGCAGTAGTGAGCAATCACCCTTCATCAAACTACAGCGCCACTTCCTGACGACCTCCAGTACTGCAGTTATGCTTCTGATTTTAATGCATTGACATGTTTTGATATTGCACCATTTATTTATTTTTCTCTAAAAGAAGAGCCAAAAAATATTTTAAAAGGGGGGAAGAAATGTCATTAGCTTATTAATTCATTTTATTTTATTTTGTGTATAGAGAATACAGGCGTTTAGAGTGCGATATGAGAAATTATTAAAAAGGGAAATTTTGCACATGCCACCCAGAACATACATTCTGATTCAACATACATTCTCATTTTTGTATTTGTTTTCTTTGCTTTGCTGGAGAAATATGCACACATATTTCACTGTACTAACCATTACAACCGCTATGAAATATGCATATATAACTTCAATATGGGTGCAGACAGAGTTGGCGTTTGCATACAAATTTAGTAATTGATAAAAGCGTAGTGGGCTAATCAGCATACTGGAGAACCTTTAAGCACAGTACAATATATATTTTCTATTGTCAGCTGTTTTTTGTTAATGAAATGAGATTGCAGGAAGATTGTGACTTCACTTAATACACAGGCTTATAGCTCCTTGTTCAACTCCGCCATAGACGTGCCTTGTTTTCTACTAGAGAAAAAAGTTGTGTCTGCTTAATGATGGATGAATTGGAAAAATATAGGTGCATTTTAATGATCTAAATCACCCTTAAGCATTCATTACATGCATCATTTTATAATCATAAACAGTAGCCTGTCAGAAAATGTATAGAACTGCAATGCACTTAGCAGTGATGCTTTGCAAATATGATCCTGTGTGTTTCAGGGCTAGAATCCATACTTAACATTAACCCTATATAGTGACAGTGCCCTGTATTTAATATAGGTCTGTTTACCTGCCCTTCATATTCCTGTATGTGCTGCTCTGTGATAAAAGGTACCATGCAGCCCAGGTATAGAACCAGCTCTCAGAGTGATTGCTTATCTGCGGGGTCCAATTACATTCATGGCTTACTGTGGCTGAAAAGTCAAGTGGTTTGAATTATTACTCCAGATGACCTGGCTGTGACCCATTTTACTGCTTTAAAGACACAGGGAAGCACAATATTCACTGTTTTGCTGTTTAAGCCTGCTTATTTAGCACTAAAAGTGGTCTTGAAGGAACAGCTGCCTGTTTGTTCAGGTTATGTGACATGAAAATACACAGTGGCAAACATTTAGACAATTAAGTTTCAACAGCCGTTGTTTTACAGTTACATTTGTGAAAAGTACCTACTGCCCTAAAAAAAAAGTTTTGAAGTAAAATAAATGATGAACTTGTACATTACATGGTAGATTAAAACATTATTTGAATGATCCATTATTTAACAGTGCCAGCAATAATTATTCTAAATCATTCTAACAGATGATCTAGCCTGGGGTAAAGGACACATTTACACTCATTAATACACTTAGTGTCTGTTAAATCTGTCATGGTATTTATAAGGCACATTTCTGGGGTGTAGTACTTATAGCATACCACAGCAATAAGACAATGCAAAAGGATATATCGAATGACATCCAAACTAAAGGGATTTATCCGATTGATTGATACTCTAGCTGGTTCTCCTCTACAGATACAGGCTTGACTGTAGTAAAAGAACTACATAAAAAAAAATGTTTCATCCTAACGAGCCAGGTAATATAAACACATCTACATGTTAAATGAGTGACAACCTCTCTGGTGTAAAAGTGCAAAGTGTAAGAACAAACCAGGTGCTGTCCAGTGAATCAAATCAATGGTCTTAAAAGTAACAGTTGCTACAAATGGTGCAGGGTCCACTGCTTATTAAAAAAATGTTCCCTTTTGATGATGTGTATGTAATAAAATACCTTTTTTTCTCTCTGCAGATTGTTTAGTGTTTGTTGTATTAATTGCTCGCACAAGATCACAGGTTCGGGTTTGTTCTGATTGGGTTGCTCAGAAATATTTTCTCCCAAACAACTTTTGATACCGCACAAAGCAGCGTTCCCATGACGAGGGGGTCAGTTCACTCTCACGAGCATTGCTGTTGTGTTTAGGGTTAGTGCATTTTGAATGCAGCACTTCCTACTTTGATGTCAGCCAAGGCCTGTGCTAACAGCATGTACATTTCTACATTAAAATAGGGTGATCGTACAGAACAATATTTCACATTTATATAGATTCTGTATGTGGGGTTCTGAGTCAGGATGTCAAATGTAATGGGGTGTGTTGTGCCAAGAAAATGTGTGAACCCGTGTCCTATAGCACTTACTTTTTAAACGTGATAGAGGTCGTAGACACATGTCAAGCAGACAAGTGTTTTTGGTAATACCTGCATTGTAAAACTAAAGAACACACTTCCATTCACTGTGTCGCCTCTGTTTCTCACCCCACAGGGAAATCATTTACTGTGGTTTACCATGCTACAAGCATTGCGAAGAGTCAACGCATGGTGACAGTATGTCGAAGCTAAGATACACGGTTAATGCAAGAAATAGTACATTTTCATTGTATACTATTGGCAGCTGTACTGTGGCTGAATAAACTTAGAACTTTATTTTGAAGTACCTTCCCAGCAAGGTTGCTTGCATGCATTTAGCTTCTCAGATTTACTGTATTGAAAGAGTGGTGACAAAATCTTAACTAATTACAATATAGTGCAATTTGCCATGCATTCCAGTCCTAAACTCTTTCAGCCTTACTGTTTGCTGCAAAACTTTGCTAACCAGAGCCAAATTAAACATACCCTCTATTTACCACTGATCGCAATTATTTCTGCTAATGAAATTTTGTTTAATACTGAAGTAACTTAACAAAATAGATGGTGATTAAGTAGATTCATGAAAATGCACAGAGTCCTTTTCTTCAGTCAGTTGCCAGGTTTATTGAAATATGCAGGGAGTCTGGTCCCAGGTACAGGACAAACAAAATACTCATCATTACAATGTTTGCATGACATTAAATACCCTTCTGTATAGATGGTCCATCTCCCCTTTCTCTGACACTTAACCAATTGCAAAGGTAATTTATTGTGTGAGTGTGTATGTTGTTTGTCTAGTGTGACAACCTCTGAACTCAGTGCATTCTTCACACTCCTGGAGACAAAAGGTCCATACATCTGCCTTTTGTTATCTTCTTGGGACCCCCTTTGATCCAAGTGGCATTATCTCTTTCGATCTCTCTGAAGTCTTTAGAGCCTGTGCTAATTGTAGTCCACAGCATTGTTATCTCATTAGCTTGCAGTCATTGTTGGGCAGTTTGTAGACGCATCGTCTCTATCAATGGTTAGCAGTACATGCAATTTGAACCAAACAGTCTGCTATCTGCAATATTAGTCTCTTTTCAGAAAAGAACACCAGTATAGCTCTGCCAGTCCACATGCGTAGCATACTCCTAATCAATTCTCGATCCATGTTTTCCAACAAACACTGATCAGTAGCAACTAATAATATCAATGCAAAATTAGTAAATGACCCCTATTTTTTTAATTAATTTTTTGAGTAAATAACAGTTCATGTCTTGCTCAGTAGATGGCACTGTTTATTTAGATTCTGTTTCATTCCTCTCAAAAGAGCCAGACATAAATACTGAGCAGTACCTTTCCATTGTGGAGACTGACCGGCCGTTCTTCTAGATAAACACTGGGGCTAATGGAAGCTTTGTGATCCTTTATAGGCTGATAGGAAACAATGGGAGATTTCTTTCTCTGTTCATTCGTTTTTTAATATTACCAAACACTGCACACTGACATTTTTAATCCATCTTACTACACTCCTCCATACTATAGGCTTCTGTGCTTTATAGTCTGTTGTGTATGTTCCTCATACAGTGGCTTGCGAAAGTATTGACCCCCTTGGCATTTTTCCTATTTTGTTGCCTTACAACCTGGAATTAAAATGGATTTTTATTTGGATTTCATGTAATGGACAGACACAAAATAGTCCAAATTGGTGAAGTGAAATGAAAAAAATAACTTGTTTAAAAAAATTCTAAAAAATAAATAATGGAAAAGTGGTGCGTGCATATATATTCACCTGCTTTGCTATTAAGCCTCTAAATAAGATCTGGTGCAACCAATTACCTTCAGAAGTCACATAATTAGTTAAATAAAGTCCACCTGTGTGTAATCTAAGTGTCACATGATCTCAGTATATATACACCTGTTCTGAAAGGCCCCAGAGTCTGCAACACCACTAAACAAGGGGCACCACCAATTTGCCACCACATTGCTTAAAGAAAGAAATAAGCAAACACGTTTGGTGTTCGCCAAAAGTCATGTGGGAGACTCCCCAAACATATGGAAGAAGGTACTCTGGTCAGATGAGACTAAAATTGAGCTTTTTGGCCATCAAGGAAAACGTTATGTCTGGCACAAACCCAACACCTCTCATCACCCCGAGAACACCATCCCCACAGTGAAGCATGGTGGTGGCAGCATCATGCTGTGGGGATGTTTTTCATTGGCAGAGACTGGGAAACTGGTCAGAATTGAAGGAATGATGGATGGCACTAAATACAGGGAAATTCTTGAGGGAAACCTGTTTCAGTCTTCTAGAGATTTGAGACTGGGACGGACTTCCAGCAGGACAATGACCCTAAGCATACTGCTAAAGCAACACTCGAGTGGTTTAAGGGGAAACATTTAAATGTCTTGGAATGGCCTAGTCAAAGACCAGACCTCAATCCAATTGAGAATCTGTGGTATGACTTAAAGAATGCTGTACACCAGCGGAACCCATCCAACTTGAAGGAGCTGGAGTAGTTTTGCCTTGAAGAATGGACAAAAATCCCAGTGGCTAGATGTGCCAAGCTTATAGATACATACCCCAAGAGACTTGCAGCTGTAATTGCTGCAAAAGGTGGCTCTACAGAGTATTGACTTTGGGGGGGTGAATACTTACGCACGCTCAAATTTTCTGTTTTTCTGTCTTATTTCTTGTTTGTTTCACATTAAAAAATATTTTGCATCTTCAAAGTGGTAGGCGTGTTGTGTAAATCAAATGATATAAACCCCCAAAAAATCAATTTTAATTCCAGGTTGTAAGGCAACAAAATAGGAAAAATGCCAAGGGGGGGGGGTCAATACTTTCGCAAGCCACTGTAGGTATTATTAGCTGTAAGGTACAACCCTCCCCCCTTTTGTTATACTATACATTTACCAGGTAGCACACAGAGCTGGTAAAAGCAATGCAGACTTTAAATCTTCTTACACATGTAACATTGGACAATGTACCTTTAAATAACTAGCATTAAAAATATTGTTTGTATTTCACCACTGTTATACTATATAATCTGTGCATTCTAATATAAAAATTGAATTATTTACATATCACTGGCCATATTTGAACTTCCCTATAACAGCAAGCGGAACTAGGTATTTGTCAAAGAAACACGATGTGTTGCTCCATATATGGAAATTTCATAGATGTGCCTCCATATAAACAGATACAAACTCGTTTGATCTGAAATATGATCAGGGCTGTGCTAGCTCATCAGGTTTGATTATATGTAATAATATAATATTAAATAGGATTGACAGTTTCAGCTCTGTAATGTTCATCTCGGAAGAAAATACTTGTACACAATGTGAATATTTTTTGTTTATTTTCCGATGCGGTCTAACACATGAAATAAGGGCATTCTGTTAAATATTATGGTATGGAAATGATCTGTAAGGACTTAAAAGGTGAGTTCTCTTCCAGCCTGACTGGACATATTGAATCTAAAAACATTGGTCTTAGTAGCCTGCATGAATTTCCAGTTAGGAATACCCATACCCTCTAAGTTTGCGTGATGTGATTGTTTATCATCCCATGATATGTGTTCTTAATTATCGTGTATCCCTCTTTCCTTATTAAGGGACAATAGCACAGTTAGTAACCAGTAATTCCTTCCTTCTGGAAATGGAGTTAAAGAACTGCAATGGAAAAAATTAAAAAATTTATGAAAGATTTTGAGTGTTTAATAATGCAAAATATCCCATGGATTTGGGCATACTGAAAAAGCACAAACCATCTGCTTTTATTTAAAAAAAAACAAACCCTAAATTGCCAAATGGCTGCTTCTGTTAAAATGAATTTTCTAAGTTCCTGTTTCTGAGCGGGACAGTGCCTTAACGTTATGAGCAAGCACTTTAATTTGCAGAAGTCAAAGACACAGCCAGACCTATCTTACTCTTTGTTTTTGGGGTTGTGTAACTCCAGAAGACCAGAGCGACTGTCTTCTTTGCATTACGGCCGGTCTACAGAAACAAGAAACATTCATTTAAATTGACAGGTAATTGATTGATCCGAGCAGGATTTGGTGAGTACACATTGGCATCTTTATAAATCTATTATACAGGAGTTCCTAGTCTGACACTGGGAATCATACTATTCTATCAAGCCACTGACTTAAACATCATTCCTGTCAATAGCAGCTACGTGATCCTGTCATTGGAATGAGTTGCTAGAAATGATGCCAATGCAAATTGCCTGTCTACTTGCTGTATATGGCACCACACTATTGTTTTGCTACTAACTGTATTTGTAAGTATGAGGTTATTCTTGTTATGATGTTGATTTTCAAGCAGCATTGGGACTGTGCGAGGCAAATAGGTTTTTCATATTGAATGTCTTTTCCATATATAATACATATCATTTTTGAGTACATGGTCTAAATGTTGTAAAAATAAACAAGTAACAGAACACTATTTAAAACACGGCCTGTCGGTTATTCTAGCATTGAGCTCCTAAACACAGTTTTTGTTCGGTACTTCAGCCATGTCTTTAGCTATAGATATCACGGAAAAAGTAATTTTACTGTACATGTGTTTTTGGTACAGATGAACAGCATGTGTGAATGCACCAGGATTTTCAAAACCATCAGAGAGTTGGCCAGGCAAAATTGTTTGTTCTAGTAGTGTCACAAAGTCTTCATAAAATAAAACAATGATGCAAACTGGGAATAAACAACTCAGGGTGCTTGAAAAGCTGATAAACTTGAAAAATACCAGCGTTCAAAGTTTTTTTTTTTTTTATGCTTTCTAGAACAAAACATGCACCTTTTGTACTAGGGACTATGAATTTGTTCAAGTATGACATGCGTAATGTGTCCGATGAAGTCACTGGCACTTTTTTAAGTAGAGGAAGTAACACTGATGTACGTTGCTGATTTCCACAGCATGCTATTTATATATATATGTGTGTGTGGGTGGGTGAAATTCTGTATCATTGAGCCACAAAAGTCAATTTCCCTCCTCCTGTTTGCATAGCTGCTAGGAACTTTGAAGTGTATTCTGAAACAGGACACAGTGCTGGCATGATTAAGCTAACCCTTTCCCTCATTGACACAGCCATGCTAGCAGAGGGCTTCATCAGGGTGATTGGATACCAGGACAGCAGGTACACAACCACTCCCGTGAGCCTCCACTGTCAGGATGGAGGGAAGAACCAGCAGGATGCACTGATAAGAGACTTTGCATTGGCGGAGTTCCCAGAGTATACTGAAGCAACACAAGGTATGCACTTGAGGGCTTTCAGTATCAGGGTATAGTTAAGCTATAGGGTTAGAGTACTGTATCTTGTTGTAACTCTGTTTAATTATTCAAAGCAATTAGGAGGGAGTTGAACTTAAAATCAAAATATGTAAGCAATTAAGTAGAATACAGTAGACTATAATATGTTATGTGCCCCACAGGCACAAAAGAATGTTATCTACTATTTCACTAATAGATATTTTCCACTGCAGAGAGAACTTGGCCAGGGTAGTGGAATAAATCCAGTTGCTCTTCTTCAATAGCTGGACATCCACAAATAGCCATAAATACTGTTTTAGAAGTGAGCTAACGTTTTCTCTACTACTATTTAGCAGAGAAAAATACAGAGCTTTCTCCGGCACAGAAGTCCAGTGATTCTCTTAAGCAGCCCTCTCCACTAACTCGACGGCTGCAGTTTCCATCTTACAAACAGAAAGTGTCCTGCGCTCGTCCTATTCCTGCCAGTCCCCAAGACAGCTACAATGGACTAGAGCTTTACCGTTCCTGGTCTTGCACAAGTATCTGCAAGAACTATCCGGACCTCCAGATCCGAGGGGATCACGTTGGGAACGTCAGCTCTGTTGGTTCTGGATTAGCTGTAAAGGAATATGAGTATGAGACCTGTAATGGACCTCTTTTACAATCTGGAGACCTGGAAGATCTGGAGCTGGAACAGTCCACTCCAAATCACCAGGAGGATGAGCTGTACCGAGATGAACTATCGGATGAAGGCTACTTAGCTCAGGACCGCAGCATTACTTTGCAGCAGGAGCCCCTCTCCAACTCCATGCTCAACAGTTATCTGGAGAAGAAGGTGCTGGAGGTCTACAAGCAGTACCTGGAGGAGAGTTTGACCAAGTGTGCCTCCCCCAGTCACACGTTGGCCCCTAGCTTTGTCATGCAGAACGTCAACCAGATCAGCATGCTGATCTCTCAGGAGAAGAAGATGGAAACCTCCAAGGTTCGGAGCATGGTCCTTAACTACCTGTTCAGCGCCATCAGCGGGAACAGCTCTGAGTTCAGCACGCCCAATCTGCACTTCTCAAACCTGGAGCAGAAGAGATATCCAGAGCCCTCCAAGAAAAAGACCACGATTAGCCATCAAGCCTTGTAGAAACTGAAATTAACAGTACTTCTCACACATTACAGAAGTGGCTCTAAATCCCACCACTTTAGAACAATTTGAAAAATACCAGTGCATTACCAAATAGAAACAGTAACAGACAAATTCAGAGAAAACAGTATTAGCATAAATGGCAACTCAGTGAATTTAGAACAAATATTGCACAGCGGTCCCGACATGCAACATGACGTTAGACCCAACGATAAGTGACCAGTGTGAATTGATTGGCACGGGAACATTGGCATGCCAAAAAATATAAAAATGTTAACACTGCTTTCCAGTGTACATAACAAAATGTAACAACATTTCAACAAACAAGCGTATCTATTTCAAAGATTCTGAAATATTTCTCATGCTACAATTACTCAGTAACGTTCTAAAAAAAAGAGACACATGCTACGAGTTTGTTCTTAAGAGTTAGATTGTACTTTTATCAGCACAACAAGTCTAAGAACAAAATACAACGAACACATACAGCATAGAGGAGCAATAAAGTTTGTAGCACATTCTTTTTAAACCTGTGTTGGTAGTGGGAATGGGAAAATCGCTGAACACCAAGATGTTTGTGAAAGTTTTTAACCAGTGCTCAATGCGATCAGAGAGAATATGATTTATAAAATGAAAAAGGAATGACAAAATTGACTGTAGGGGGCAAAATAAGGACTAGGGTTGAGAAACACTGCTGCACCTATTTAAGCAAATTAGCACAATTACTATAATTATTTTAAACCCTATGTGTGAAATGTAGAGAATCCCATTATATTTATTCCAGAATTCAGTTATTATCAGAAAATTCAGTTGCAGGTATTTTTGAGTAAAATTGTTTATTGTGGTACAGTGTTACAAAAAACAGCTCACTTCTATATACTCCTGTGAAGCAAGCATTTAGTACTGTATTTGTAAAAGTCATTATAAAGTTAATTGCTTTAAAATTCTACAGGTGAAGCACATCCGTATGTTTGTTTTATCTGCAGACTGTATTTCAAAATTGTCTATTTCTATTTTGTTTTTAGTGACTACATTTCCAGTGCTTGCTTCTATGATCTTACTGAAATTTAAATAAAATATCAATAGGTGAACAAATGCTGTGTTTCTGTTTAAGAAATAGATTAAAAATGGAAAATACAGGTACAAAAGAATTATCCTAAGTGTCTGTCTTGTGTAATAGGTTAAATTATTAGGGTAGATTTGATGTTCAAAAAAGCATAGCAAAGTAATATTTTAAAGGTGCCCCATACATTTGAAAAGGCGTCACCTTTCATGTTCTCAGTGGTCTCAAGTCTTGCAAGTGTGGTTTAACCTATCAGAGGTTCAGAAATATGATTTTTAAAAAAAAATGCAATATTTCAGCTGCAATGCAGAAGTGGGCGGTTTCAACTCGACCGTGCTGGTATATTAATATTCACGGGATTAAGAGTGACAGTTCCGCACGTGTAGTATATCTCACAACAGCTTTCAAAAGCATTCCTTTTGTAAGAGCATTATTTGGGAATACAATAAATTCTGTGGTACACTGTGGTAAGAGCATAGTGAAGAGTATTAAACAGAGGGGCACTGGCAGAAGGGTGTGACCATAGCAAAACACAGATAGGTAGGGGAAATCACACATACACAGTAAATCCACAATGTAAGCAATGGAAAATCATTATAAAGTGTATAATGACCATGCACATGCACTATGTTAAAAAAAGAACTTTAGGAAAGGCATTAAAATACCTAATACATTTCTTACAAATGGTTTTTTACTGAACTAAAATCTAACACAGGGCTTAAATTTCAGTTTTTTTTTTTTTTGTATTGCACTAGTGCCAGTTAATTCCTCCTATTTATTTCTTTAACAGAGAAATTATTATCAAAGTGCTGTATTATATGCATGTACCTTGACAAAGGCAAATGCATTGTTTTTAACTAGATCCCCCCCATCCCCCTCCAGCAAAATGAAACTGAGAAGCTGACACACTCTAGAACAACAATTCGAAAGCTACACAAACAGAAATATTTGTAAGGGTTCCTTTAGGATAACAAGGTACAGTATTAATTGCTAGAGAACCTCTCCGAATGACTGTGATAATCAGACAAAGGGGACAGTACAAAAACTAAGCAAATCATATCTAAATTAAAGCTACTTACAGTTTAACTCATGTATTAGGTTCCAGACAATTCATCTTTTTGGCTGCCTGCTGTTTGGGTGTGGAAACCACAGATTCGCCGGAAACAAGGTTTGGTCAAAGCTAGTGCATGGGAATCAGGGATGTAGTGCCCTTGAGGCAGGGAGGGTTGTGTTATTAGAGATGCTGGAAGAGAGTGGAAGGCCTTCTCCCAGTTAATATGAAACGGAACGCAGTGAACACCTAGTTCCAGAGGACCTTGCATTCAAAGGGTCTTGGAAACTAATGAAAAGGATAATTACTTGACAGCAACAAAAAGGAATCTGCTTCCCATGTAACAGTAAGCAAGGACGAACGGTTCTTAATGGTGCTCATCAAGCCAAACAGACACCAACAACAAAGACAGCAGCTGACATGTCTATTAGTGTTCTGATCCCACAGTTTCTTTCTTTCTTTTTACTGTTGTTATCACATGTGTTGAGCGTTTCTACAGAAAGGACAGGCTTGTGCTGACAAGGTTACTAAGGTTACTAACAAAATTAAAGCCTCTACAGATTTAACTGTTCTGAAGGATCACAAGGATATGGACAGCAGCAAGGTCAATACTGACAAAGTTAATAAAAATGCTAGGTTAGTTTAAATGAGGGGGGGCAGGGTTATGAGTGCTAGTGGAGAGCTGTTGAGAAACCCTGGATGCAGTGGGTGTCTTAGTCATAGGAAAGTTTTCTTCAGTGTTATTTGGTCAAAATGTTTACCTGAAATAATAATGATAATGATAATAATAATAGTTATTTATTATTATTATTATTATTATTATTATTATTATTATTATTATTATTATTATTATTATTATTATTATTATTATGTTAAAACATTTTTATATTATACATTCAATAGACTATACTCCTGTTATTTTAATCTTGTAACTTGTACACAGTTGGTTTTTAATCTTTAATCCACGGGGAGTGTCCGATAAATAAAAAAGACTGTCAATAAAGCCAATTAACTGTGGTCATATCCAAGTAAATCATTGTAGGATAAATTGGGGCACTGAAGTAAATAATTTCACATTCAATACACAACAACATGAGCATATCACAATTGTTTGCAAGTTAGCCTGATGAGAAAGAATCACTAAAAACTCATGTTCATGTTTGGCACCGGCATCAAACTCAACATGAAATTAAAGGTCAGAGAAGAGTGTTGACAAGCCAGCTTAAAGAGTAACTCCCTGCACCACCAAGGGAATCAGCCTGGAGCTGAACAGGAATTGAGGGGCATCGTATTCTGTATTGATCACTGGGACAATAAATACATGTTCCCACTAGGGAGGCTGCACTGCAAGCACACTGTCAAGGACTATCGATTCTACCTGGCGTAAGCCTTGGGCTGTTAGATTTGCTACTGTCAGGCTGCAGCTTAGCTTCCAGCACTGCATGGAAGAGTGGCATGTCTGGAGAGTTACACTGCAGTAATTAAAGAGCACTGCCGCGGGGCCTTCCTGTAACAGAAGCAGGCTTTATGGAAACACCAAGGCCAGTCCTGTCACAATAATCAACTACTTAAGTCTGCAGAAGCTCCAGCTTCAGTCAACCTGGGAAACTTAGAGTTCCTCTTAAGGAGGGTGAAGCGCTGTAGCATACAAGGGCACTGTATCGACAGCGGCTGGGTGCTCAGACACACCTACTGGTCTCCTTATATAAGTATACTAGTCATGGTAAAAGCACAGCAAAGTTTTGGAAAGCACTGTAAAAGCTAAGTAAACCATACACAAAGCTATATATATATTATATATATATTATATATATATAGATATATAATATATATACGATATATATATATATATATATATATATATATATATATATATGGAAACTCTGTGGTTACCCTTAAATGCAAAATATAAGCATGGGAAAAGTCTGGTAATCTGTGAAAATGACAGTGTACATTTACCATGGAAACTTTTACAAGGGCTATGCAGCAGTGGCAAAGCAATACATTTGAACAGATGACAGGAGGTAAGGTATATTTAAGTGTTATTCATTTTTTGCTTAAGTTTAGTGAATATATACTGTAGTTACTTATTTATGAACTAAAAAAAAAATTCAATAAAGATCTGATACATAATTAATATTATTGACATTTTTGATAAAGGCAAATATGTAGTTTATAGGTATCATATATTATTAACTACCTGTTAACACAAAAGAAACAACATTTGCTAATATGTCAGTAAAGTAGTTGTAAACAATAAACTAAAACAGTGTCCCTTTAAATAACAAAACTTGGAACAGCTTAAATTCAAGTAACAACAGCAATACAGATTTGATTTGGGTAACTTGTGAGAATTGCTTGAAAATGTTTAAGATTTTTGCTTCAACATTTGCCAGAACACAATGCCAGAAGTTGCCCTGTGATTTGCTTATTTCTTGTCCACTTGTAGTTCTGAGAGTCAGATTGCACTGAGAACTCAGAGAACTACAACTCCCACACTGCCTTGAGTCTACAAAACAGGGGGAAGTGAAGTTGATGCTCCAGAACCTCCCTTCCCATTATTCTTCATTCATTTTTCAAAGCAATATTTCCTAATCATTTCTTGGAACACAATATGTCATTTCCCTCTGTTGTCTTAACAAATATTATGTTTCCTTTCCTTTATGTTAGATTTGCAGAAAAAAAGCAACACTCCCTTATCTTGCAATATATTGTGTTATATTATTTTAAAAACTTAAAGGGGTGTTTACACACAGAACTTTCACTTCCCATATTAAAGTTTGCCCTGGCAAATTTCCATTGCAGTATATTATGCTTTGCACATGCTTATTTGCAATTTCCCAGTGGTTTAACATAAGTCTTCTTGTCTGTGGTTTCCATTGCTTGGTTGCGCTTTGAATTACATCCACTATGATCTATGTTATCACCACATTACTGTAATACAGTTATAAGGGTAGGGGCAAGGCTCATACTATATGTATGTTGCTCTTGTTAGGGTAATTAAGTGCTAATTACATTTTGATTTGTGCATTGGGGAACAGAACAAGAAAAAAAAAACATTTCTATCACTGGCTTGTTGTTTAGATCTGTGATACGCTGGCTGCTGCTCATCACTGGTTAACAAAACTGAAGTCAAGTTTACAGATCAAGCTAGAAAACTTGATTATGTAAGAAAAATAAAAAACCTGAGCTTACTGTTTTCTGTCAACCAGCGACAGCACCTAAGTGATGGCAATCAATACGCATGTCAGTCACTGCATGGTGTCATTGAGAGTGGGAATGATCATTGCCTGCTGCATTCTGGTATATTAATAAGGAAGAGAAAAAGAAGGAAATCTCTAAAACATCTCTTAAGCCCATTAAGTGTCATTGTCCTCAGGCTCTTTGTAAATTTTTTGGAGCATTTTTAACTGGCACCTACCTGTTATTTAAATATTCTCTTTAACTATATTGTTATCATAATTTATTCTAACGTTGTTAACTGGAAACATTTAGTCAAAATGTAGTGTATCCAATTACATAAATACAGCTTGTGTTCTGCTTTTTTTTAAACAAAAATTAATTTGATATTTAATGGGTTAAATCCTGCACAAAGTTATCCCACCTACACTATTGGATCGAAGTAGGGTCCAGGTGGAAATAAGACACACAGCTGTAGTTAGGTTGCATTGTAGAATGTCTTCTTTCTACACATTCAGAAAGTTTTTTTTTAACGAGTCTGCCTTATCTTAGCACTTAAAAGTTGGAAGATAATTTGACCTGATTAGCTAGCGTTAATCCCTGTTTTTTTTTTTGTTGTTTTTTGTTTTTTTTTTACAATTGCAATTCTGACCTTGGAAGTTGCAAACAGTGCTGTTCAAGGCTAACAGGCAGCCAAGAATATAAAAGGATCTATCAGCGCTCTTCTCTCTCTCTCTCTCTCTCTCTCTCTCTCTCTCTCTCTCTCTCTCTCTCTCTCTCTCTCTCTCTCTCTCTCTCTCGTAACATCATAACAGTTCAGCGTGAGCAAGAGGACGTAGTGCTGATGGCTTCCAGCTCAAACCCCAGTCTGCTGCTGATGGGCAGGTGCAGCTGTCAGGGGCAGGAAAAGTGTAGCACCAGCATTCTCTACCAGCTCCTGAACCAGGGCTGCCAGTGTGGGGCTGCCCAAGAGAGGGCGAAATTATCCCTGCGGGTCACTAGCCAGGCAGCCTCTGAGGTACTGCTGAAAACGATGGAGTTTGTAAAGAAGCTGCCCTCCTTCCTGGCACTGGTCCTCCAGGACCAAGCCAAGCTTCTCCAGGCAGGCTGGGCGCCACTCTTTTTGCTGGGTTTAGCTCAGGAGAAGGTGGACTTCCACTTGGCATCACCCAAGAAGAGCATCCTGCTGGGGATCCTGACAGAAAAGCAGCAGCAGCAGGGAGACTCTGGAGGACAATACAGGGAGAAGCTGGGGAAAGCCAAAGAGTTCTTGAAAGGGTGCTGGAGTCTGGATATAAGCACCAATGAATATGTCTATCTCAAAGGGATTGTCCTCTTCAGTCCTGGTGAGCCACCAGACAGACAGGCAACCTTTTTTTAAATATTTGTTAGTTTTTGTTTTTTTTGTTGTTTTTTTTGTATGAATATCATTGGTCACATTTTAAAGCTATGCTGCATTGAGTGCATTGTTTTGTTTCTTAGTGGAGAAAACTTGAGTTAAATTTACAACACAAGTATTTAATTCTGACATTTCACCCTGAAAGTGGCTTTTGAGTATTTCTTTTCTTATCATTTTGTGTTTTCTTCTTTTAGAGACACTGGTGAATCTACATTTTATGCTGCCAAAAACGTTTTGTAGTATTGCCAGATTGCATTGCCGGTGAGGCCTCTGTTCTAGCTCCAATGCCCCAGTAGGGTGCTATGGGACGATATGCTCATTGTGGTGCTATATTTCAGTTGAATTGTCATGGCAAGTATTCTGGTTAAACGATCCGTTCAAAATGCCTTCCAACCTTGGATAATTTAATTAAAAAAGTATTTCCAATTCCTCATAAATGGGACAGGACACCCCTGGGATTTGGTTAGAATATCCTATGCTTCAGCAGACATGTACCATTGAAATTCTGCAATAATTGTAGTAATTAATATTTAATAATATTCAGTCGGCTTTAAAGGTAGCTTGCATTTGTTGTTAATTAGAGATTTTTTTTGGAAGATTGCGTAACAAACACTCACAAAAAACATCTTATGGTTTTGTACCAAGCGGAACTGTAATAAACAATGGGATTTCTAATGGGTATGACGTGGAGATGGTTGTTTCTAAGTGTTGCAATGCACTGCTGTACATTTTCCACTGCTCTGACCACAAAGAATTATTTGTATTTGTTTATTTTACTGGGGAAAAAAACCCTTTACTGACATTTGCTGCATCACGGTCATCTACGCTAGGGAAGAGGGAGACAGAACCACACGTGGAATTAATGGGACACTGGAGATTAGTTGTTATTTGTTCCACCTGTAACTTTTCCAGGACCCCACTGAAAATTAAACCTTGGTCTCAGCTCTATTAGCCATGCTCAAGAGAGCAGAAGTTGGGAGACCATCTATCTGTAATTTACAATAAATAATATGTAGCTTCAAATGTTATTTTTTCTTGTTAATTTTAATTATTTGAGTGTTACTATTATGAGATACTAGTGCTCCATTTGAGTTCTTATATATATTTTCTCTACACCTGGCTTTATTTGTCTCTTACTGTAGCTTGCCTGAATAATCCTAAATGTACCGAGCAGAATTCAGTGACAAAGTGAACATGATATCAGCTAAATAACAGAGCAATACTGGAGCAAGAGAACCAAATCCCTTGAGCATAGAGCTGGTTTTCAATAAGAGCTAGTTAGTCAACAATCAATTGACTGGTTGATGTATTATATTATGTTCTTTGGCTATGACTCTCAAATGTTTGCTGTATTGTGTTGAACTGTAACCTTTAATATTAACTGAACTCCTGGCCTTGTGTCTGATCCTCCCCAGCTGTCCCAGGCTTGCTGTGTCCCCATCACATCCACTACCTTCAGCAGGAAGCCAAGATGACCTTACAGGAGCACCTCAGCTCCCTGCACCCTGACGCCCCCTCTCGACTCGCCCAGCTTCTCCTGACCCTCGACTCCCTACAGGCCATCAGTGCCAGAGGCATCACGGAGCTCTTCTTCTAGCCAATCACAGGAAACACAGCCACGGAGGCGCTGTTGTAGGAGATGCTTTAGCCCAGCTAATGCTGGCCTTTCATCTGCTCTCAACTGCTTTGAGGGATGAAGCTGCAATACACAAAAACTGCTTTTACAACATTTCCATCCTCTCATCCATACAGGTCCACTGCTATTAATAAAACTCCACATTGCTCATATATAAAAAAGATTGTATTTCATATTTCGTGGTTTTCATGAATTGTTTTGGTCCTGCTAAATGTATAAGCTGCTTCTATCATACATTTATGACGTATGTTCATGTTTACAATATTTTTTAAATATAATAAATTCACAAATGTATATATATTTGTATAAAATTGGCATATGGGTTTAATTTCAGTTTTAAATATTTTGTCTGGATGTATTTCACATGGTGTGCTTTTTACATGTGCATGCTTAGTTGCATCTATATGAATTTCATCATACCATATCAACAAGAAAGACAACTGTTCCAGAATTCCTTCTGCATTTACACACTGTTGTGACCTTTCCGGTCACCATCAGTATTTGTATTATTAAATGGGATGTTGATGGAATGTGCACTTTGAGGTGGAAATTATTAACACTGGAGTCTATTGGAATCCAGTCCTGCCATTAATTTAAAACAATATTGGGGATTCCGGAGGTAGCATTGCATTGGCTCTGGCGCTCCTGCGGGTTAAGGAGGACTGTGTCTCTTCATCTGCATCCGCTCTCGAGTTCCTGGGTGTAAAAGAGGAGTCTGGGAATCGGAGAAGGCCCACTGAAACAGCTGAGCACTCTAAATATAAATAAAGAAAGAATAACCCAATTTCCCCAACACTCACTTATTAACAGTACTGCAATTACAAATGTTTGTTTACCTTTAATTAGAGGTAAGTTGTTTTGCACTGTATTGCCAATTTATGATCAATTACAAATGTATTAGTTATCCTTATTGCATTTGATTAAACAGCAAAACACCCTGATGGGCTAAAATGTGAACTAATAAATATATATATATAGAGAGAGAAACAATCAATGACAATATTATAATATTATAAAAATGGAAAACAATCGATTTGGATTATGGCATATTGTAACTATTCATATCCTTGTTGGATATCATTAACATATTATTATCTGACTTCTAAAAGCATCAACATGTTTGTTGAAGGGTTAAATCTAAACTTCTGCTAAGAAGTATTCATTCAAAGGCTGCCATCTTTTGCTAAAGTGAAGTACTGCAAGTCAATATAATTGTTTTTGCATTTAAATTAAGACAGATTGATTGTGCAAGAGAGATAACAGGAGTGTGTTACAATAAAGTGTTTTTGGTCAAAAATGAAACAGCAATCCATAATTATACAAAACACAATTATCCAGGGCTGGAAGGAATTGTGCCCAGACCAGCATTTTGAACCAGTAGTTTAACCAGAATAACCTGGGGCAGCATGCCTGCTCTACTCTGCAATAATGCCATGGCTTCTTTATTTTCAGGTAATCAAATTAACAAGGTAATCAATTAAATACAAAAAAATACAATCTTTTTAGAATGTTTCAGACAGAAATAGAATGTTTTGTGGACAATGCCTACTTGAAATAATTCCATTATAATATTGGCGTGTCAGTAGTTTGGTTTGGAAAATTATGATTTAGTTCTGTCTTAACAGCAGATCACTTCATAGTCACAACTCTTTTCTAAGGCTAAATAACTCAGCAGGACTATGGTAACTGGGTTATAGCAATGCCCACCAAACCAGGATTTAATGGGGGTGATCATCAAGATTAAAATCAATGTTCTTACTATTTCTCATTAGCGATTGCCGTTGATCATTCTTAACTGAATAATAAAGTGACTATTGCTTACTATTATTCACTCACATTGTGTGCTGTATGTCAAGTTCATTTCAGTGGCCTTATTACAACTAGTCCTGCAGTCTACCAGGCAGCAACAGTATATACATGTATCTACTGCACTACTGTATCTGCTGTCAGAATCTCCTGAAAATAACCAAGTACCAATTACAGTAAAAAGGGGCCAGTGGAGTGCATTTGTCAAACTAGAACAACAACATTATTATGATCCCTTCCAGTCTCTAACCATTGCAAACTAATGGATTCCAGAGCACATTAAAGTACATCAATCTCCCGGATAAACCTCTGTGCAGCTGAGCACAGTCCCAGCTGGGTGTGGTGTAGAGGCACAGGAAGCGCATTAACCCGGGCCAGTGCATTAGGCAGGTGGTCTTGCTTCTCCCGACACTGCCATGGTCAGGTTCCTGGTTCTCGCTCTACTTGGGTTCCTATTGAGCAGGGAAATGGCCGTTTCTTTTGCAGATGACGCTAGCTTCAAGGCTTCAGAAGCCCACAGCAATGCCCTGGATCCCAGGCTCCACAATGGGTCAGACCATCCCACCCAGAAGAGGCTGAAGGTATTCACTTTTGATTACACTACGCTGTGCTGGGAACGTTCTGGAATGTCTTCGGGATCGGCCTGTCTCTGTACGCAATCTGTCAGGTGGGGCCCTTTGGGCTGGACGACGTGTCCCTCGTCCAGACCCTGCTCTTCGGGAGCCTGATCGCTGCGGTGGATCCTGTGGCTCTCCTTTCAGTCTTTGAGGAGATTCAAGTCAACGAGCAGCTCCACATCCTGGTCTTTGGGGAGTCGCTGCTCAGTGATGCCATCACTGTGGTATGCACTGGTTATTACATGCATTGGTTACTTATTATTACACTTTGTTTAAATAGAGCAAGACACTGATATTATTATATTCTACTAGGTCATATTTGAATTATCTTCAGTGAGGTTAATAACAAGGTCACAATGATTGCAGTATTTTAATTGGCTGTTGTGATATTAAAATTATGCTGATCAGAATCACAAATGGGTGATGTTGAACAGAAGATAAACAGTGTACTGACAGCAGGAAGGATTCCTGTTAGATATTACCTTGACCTGCTCCATTTACAGTACTAAAACTGCATGAATAAATGAGGACCCTCCCGCTCTCTGCAGGTCCTCCACAAGCTGTTTGAAGCATTCTGTCAGATGCCAAAGATCTCTGCAGTGGATGTGGTGGCTGGGATCGGACAGTTCTTCATAGTGGGGGCGGGGGGTGTTGCGGTGGGCATAGTCTACGGGTTCATTGCGGCTCTGACAACGCGCTTCCTGGAGAAGATCCAGGTGATCGAGCCGCTCTCTGTCTTCCTGTACAGCTACCTGTCTTACCTGAAATCTGAAATGTTTCACTTCTCTGGCATCATGGCGTAAGTAGTGTGTTTTCAGTGTATAGTGTATTAGCATCACATCAAACTGTTCAGAAGTAAAAAGGTGCTTGAAGAAAACAAACTGCACACTGCATTCTGTAACTCAGGTAATTTGGTACTGTAGTTGGTCATTGTGTAAATCATACCTCGGTATAATAAAATGTAATGTAATACTTTTTAAAAAATGTACTTTTACATTTTAATGTAGGCAGAGTGTTTTAAGTTATGGATATACTAAAATACAACTTAACAACCCAAAACTTGCAGAATATTTATTGCATATCTTGTGGTACTTTATGTACATTTGTGTTTTCCTGTATTAGGAAACAGACATTTTTTCTATGCAGGATCATATGAATATTCTGGTACAGTACGTTTTATCCTGATGAGTTATTGCCAAGCTTTTAGGATTGTTCACTTCTCAGAAACTGCATTCCAAAACCTCATACAATGACACCCAGACAATACGCCCCAGACAACAGCATCCACTGATGAAAACCACGTTCAACTGTGTCTGACCTTGTTTCTCTCAACATTATAGCCTGTGCAGTGACTATGAAGCAGTACGTCCAAAGTTTTCCATAAGTCTCGCACCACTATCAAGTACTTTATGAAGATGTGGAGCAGCGTCAGTGTGACCCTCATCTTTATCTTCCTGGGAGTCTCCACGGTCAGAGACAGACAGGAGTGGAGCTGGCCTTACATCTCCTTCACACTTTTCTTCTTTCTGCTCTGGAGAGCTCTGGGCAATTAGGGGGAAATATGTGAAGCTTAACCATATACAAGCCCTTATAGATATGAACTGCCATATTCCAGGGTGAACCCATAGCAAAGTAAACTTACAGCATAATCATTTGAAAAGCCAGTGGAAATGTTGGAATTGCTACACTTCATAATGTTAACTGATATCACCAGCTGTGTTTTTTGTTTGTTTGTTTTTTTTTTAAATTAGTGGTCGCCAATTATTTAGATTTTTTTCTTCCCAATTTAGTAATGTCCAATTATTTTAGGCTCAGCCCACCGCTAACACCCCTGCGCTGGGCGAGGACGAACAGACGCTGTCTTCTGAAGCGTGTGCCGTCAGTCGACCACTTCTTTACACACTGCAGACTCACCATGCAGCCACTCACACCTAGAGCGTCGGAGGACAACGCAGCCCTGGGCAGCTTACAGGCAAGCTCGCAGGCGCAGGTTTCTGGTGCACAGTGAGCTGAGGACACCCTGGCCGACCTAACCCTCTCTCCCCCAGCGTGGCACTTGGCGAATACAGCACTGCCCCCTGGGAGCTCCCATCCTCGGTTGGCAAAGGAATAGCCTGGACTCGAACTGGCGACGTCCAGACTATCGGGCGTATCCTAAACTCCACGCGGAGCGCCTTTACTGGATGCACCACTCGGGAGCCTCCACGAGCTGTGTTTTTGAGGGGGTATGTTGGGTATCAGTGTGGCAAGAGATTATTGGGTACTTATTTTCCAGCTAAAGAAGACAAATTAGTACTGTATAGGGATCAGTGCTAGCAGCATGCTCATATTAAAATATTTTGCAGTGGAGGCCAGGGGTGCATCGAGATGGAAACAAAGTATCTTAATGTACATCTTCCATTTTTAGGAGTTATTTTTCTGACCTCCATTGTGAACAAGTTCCGTATGACTACCATCACCTTTAAAGACCGGTTCATCATTGCCTACGGTAGCCTCAGAGGGGCAATCTCCTTTTCGCTGGTCTTCCTACTTGACGACTTCCCCAGGAAGAAGCTCTTCATTACTGCCACAATAGTGGTCATCCTCTTTACTGTCTTTGTGCAGGTACATTACAACCCCTCACAAGATATTACCCCATACTGTTTAAATGCCATCATGTAACATAGTTAAAGAAATATCAGAACATGCTTAGTACAGTATATGTCACTACAACCAAACTATGTTGAATGAAGTATTTTATCTGCAAGACCATGTTTGTTTTTTTGTATGCCCAGTATACCCTATATCAATAATATGCCATTTTGAAAGTGCAAAAACAAATGGCTGCTTTTACACTCCAAATAGGGATCACTGAATAAGCTCACTTCATTAGGATTAACAGGACCACACCAGATCAGTTAGTTTTAAAGGGAAGCATAGAATTGCAGGCTCACTGTGTCATTCTGTTGCAGGGAATGACAATCAAACCACTTCTTCCAGTGCTACTCTTACTTTAATAAAGCTACCTGCGTTGCCTCTAGTTTCTGGACCACATATTGGCTGGAGTTGAAGACATCAGTGGGCACTGGGGCCAGCATTACTGGAAGGACAAGTGAGTCTATTATCAGTGAATCGGAACTCTTCAACAGCATAGATAAGCTGTAACACACAAGGAGGAATGTGATTATCATGTATGTATGTGGATTTTAAAACTTTTTTTTGTAGATTTCAATACTTCAACAAGAAGTATTTGAAGACGTTTTTAATCCGAGGGGACAAACAGCCAAAGTCCAGCATCGTCCTCCTTTACCAGAAGCTGCAGAAAAAACATGCTGTTGAGTTTGCAGAGTCTGAAGAGTTGATCTGCCCACCTCATCCGTCGTGGGTAGAAAATTGCCTTCACAAATATCACTTATCACTTTCACAGACTGCTTTTAGGCTCCATCAGTTTATCACTACTGGCTGGTTTCCTTTTAGCTGATATTGCTTCAAGGCAGTTTTACAGGATGCTGGTGCATTAGGGACTATTAGGAAATAAAATATAAGCATAATTGAACTGTGTGGCATGGTATTTGATCGACTGTGCGGTATTGAAGGCCAAGAGCTGCTGTATAATGGAAAGAAGTAAAGATTTATCAGTGTTTGAAAGGGGTATGCAGCTGTTGCATTTGCATCTCAGAATAAAGGCGTGCCACAAAACTTTATGGAATGGGAAATTACATTTTGTTCCATGACAGATGAAAGACAATGGCTGCAGAGTATTGTGACATCTGAGAGATGTCAATCAATGTACACAGTGACTAAACGTTGCATGCGCTGTGCAGTGATCTGAAGGTTGGTCCACTTAAGGAACTTCCTAACAAAGTGCCCACAGCCTGAGTTTAGATCTGTACCTAAAAATGTGTTGGAATTGTGCTCTCTTGTTCCTGCTGTAGAGGAGACTGCCAAAAACCAGCGGTCAGAATATCACCTCTTCTGCCTGGGGAGCTTGACAGCATCAGGAACATCCTGACTAGGAACCTGATCCACATCCTGAAATAATTGAACTGGGAGACTGGGCAGAGAGCGGTACAAAACCTTAACTACTGTTGTGTGTGGTAGGGTTACTTTATAATTTGTAATAATGTATCACTTATTTCCTGTTGAGACGCCATGTTACAACAGACACACCCCGCAGCGGGGTGGGAATGCAGAGGAGATAAAAAAAGATTCTGCACAGGAGAAGCCAGAGTCTGGGGGGGAACTTTACCAGAAAACAGGTGCCTGTCTTTGCTTCAGCTAAAAACTGTAGACTTACCAATAAGTTAGACAAGTACTTTCATTTAGCGCCCAGACATTTAAAGACAAAAATCCTAACACTTTTTACGTTTTCAACATCTATTCAATTACGTAGATGTGTAGTTCCTTTAAGTTAAATTTTTTTTTTTTACTCTGGATGGTGGGTTTTCTGAGTAGTACCGAACAATCCCAGTATTTTATTATTTAACTGTTTAGAAAAAGGTTTTAATAAATTGCACCCAAACTTACACCACAAATACCTGTGCCATTCATTTATAATTCAATTCAGATTTGATGTCAAGGTGCTATAAACCTCCTTGTTTTTGTTTTAAACACCAGTGAAGCTCACTGGTAGACACAACTGCAGAACCACAGTGGTTTATCCTGGACAGCAATGATTTCTGTTAAAGCTCTCTTTGGTTCCTTTAACTTTAAAGGGTAGTGCCAGTGAGTCGGACAAAGAGCTAAGCAAAGAGAAACAATTAACAAGCTCTTATACTGGTAAGCTAAACTATCATACTTAGTTAGTGTAGAATGGTATCATCTTTTTATTGATAGTTACAGTTGATTGTGTTAAATTTACCCCTTCTTATACCATACCTTCACTATGCTTTACCCTGTTATTTCCATACTTCCCTCCTGTGCTTTACCATGCTTTCACAACAGCTTGTCTTAGTGCACTATGCCATGCTTTCACCACAGTTATTTATATGCCTGATTTCTTAGCGTATAATTTAGAAACAGTCCAGTTTCAATATGTGAAATTAAGATTTTGAGGAAACCACACTCACTGGCACTTTTTCAATTTCTGCTACAAAACATTAGCCCGGATATTATAGCTTTGAATGGTTAGAACCATGAATGAGTTTGTGTTTTCAAATTTTTCGAAGGGGAATGTGCTACTGAATAATATGAAAGAAACAGCACACTTTATATAGCTTATTAAACAAACTTTCAAGTTATAGAATGAACAATAACTCATCTAACCGCACTTAAAGGAAGATATTAAAATAAATACACGATGTTGGGGTCTATACAATTAATCTAAACTGCAGCAGGTCCAAATTCCACCATTCTTTAAATCACTAGACTAGAATACGTTTGCTTTTCATAATCTTGGCACAAACACTTTGAGCTGTACCGGTGGATATATTTACAGCTGGCACTGTTCAGATCAATTGAATAGACCTACTTTGAAAACCTACTTTCTTAAGAAGCTTGAAAAACCCCCATTCCTTCCTATTCCATCTCTCCACAGTGGGTTCAGAGCACAAGCCTGCTGTTGAAGGTGCTAAGCCTCTTGCAACTGATATCCCAGCCTCCATGTGTGCTACTGGGGCCGGGGGCATGGAAAACGGACCCAACTTAAAAGAGTCACCTGGAGGCAGCACCCTAAACAGAAGAGACAAACCTCCGAAAACACTGAGCCTTTCTTTTCAAAACGAAACTCAAGAGTAAAGAGTCTTAAAAAAGGAATGCAAAAGGATGGTTTAATGTTTTGTTCTGTAATACACTATAATTGCTGTACCACTGTAATTTCCAAACATTATATTAATTATATTAATTATATTCAACCAATAGTTTTTTAAATACATCGACACAACATCAGTAAAGATGGCAGTAGCCCGAGTCACATACAGTATCATTCTCTCAAGGATGAAGACCAGAAGCAAAACAAGATAATAAATCATTGTTCTGTGGCTGCACACATCTTTAATAAAAGAGTGCCCTCTTGAGGCCATTGTACTTTACTATACATTTCTGAACATTGTGCTAATAAAACAGAAACTCCTTTTTTACAGTCTTATGCTGGAGCAATTATTGTTAAGCTTGTTCTAAAAATACAATTCTGTTAAATAGGATGCATTACCCAATAGGAGTGGGTTAAAATTGCTCCTTAGGTTGGCATTTTGTAATATGTATCTGGCAAAAAGCATTTCATATGTATGAAACAGACAAGTAAGAAAAATCACCAAGTAAAATCTAGGGGTTAACGGTGATATTGTGTCCTTGTGCCCTATTGACAGTGTTTTGGCCGGTATCTCTAATATTTTGTCCAAGCCTCTGTGTAATTTTAAATCTGCTACATCCAAAGGTTCTATTTTCTGTGGTTAATAATGCTCCCTCTAGAGTACTAAGAAAACCCTGGTAAAACAAAGTGTAACAAATACATAATATAAAAATGGGAAAAGTCGTGGTTTAACTGCAGAATACTCAAAATACTGTGCTAATCTACCATGGCTAATATTTAGATGGGTATTGAACTAAATAAAGTAACCACTTGGTTCAAACTACATTGGCATGTCTAAATAGCTTGGTCAAGCTATTACACCACACACCCTAATGCTAACTATTCAGAGAAGGTTAAATATGCAGCGTGCATTTACTGGGTCATTTATTTTTTGGATCCTACTGGTTCACACGGAGGAGCCAAATAGTTAAACCTGCCTTTAAAAAACAAAACGGCCAAACTTGTTTGACGCTTTCAAGCAAATTGGTTTAAAATGCACGAAACACACTCTGCACCAATTATTATTTTTAACCCAACTGTACTGTTACTTTAGCTCACTTTTCGTTTTAATTACTGTATTTGTGTTTGCGTGATTATCGAAGTCCCCTGTGAAAATCATACCAGTCTCAAGTCTCACAAGCTGCTGTTAATTCTGAGTCTTAAAATAGCCCCCCAACTACCCTCCCTGTGTAATTCTCACTCACCCGCTTCTCCAACCGAACTTCCCTCTCAGACAACTCGACAGTTCTGCTCAAGAGTCGTTCCCCTGCTTTCACAATGAAAGTCGGTATAGCAGCACTGGTGGCGGGCGTCGTCGGTTCTATTGGGGTTCTCTGTTTTTTAACTGCCTTTGGGACGGACTACTGGCTCTTGGCCAGTGAGAACTGCGCTGCTGACGAATTTATGCAATCCGAAACTAGCACTTCTGGGCTCGCTAATAGTACAGAGGTAATTTTTATGTTTTTTATATACTGTATTGTTTTAAAGATGCAACAAACGCAACAAACCCTTAAAAGTTTACCACAGCAGTTTTATCATGATATTGGCCTGGTTACTGCATGCTATGCATTTATTACAGTTTTGCTTTGCCATATTTTTTAATACGCTTTACCATAACTTGATATAATGTACAATGCTTGCCTATGCTCTACCATGAATTGACTATGCTTCACTACACTTTGCTATACTTTTACTATGGTAAACTTTTAATGAGGGATCGATAAGACAATCTTTTCGGATGCAGTTGTTACCATACCTTATTATATTCTGCTACTAAAGTTCAAATGCATCTTGAAGAGCCCGGTGAAAACTTGAACAGAACAATGAAGGTTAAATAAAACATTGCCAAAGGAGGAACGTTTCTGACTGCTACTTAAGTGTGATTGCATTAACTCTTCCATGTGCTGTCATGACGTGAAACCTAAAACACAATGGGCAATGTTACATTTTTGGCTTGTTTTACTGGAAGGATGAAAGAAAATGCAGGTTCAGCACCACGCTGTCGGGAAAATGTTCTGACAAGATACTGCAACAACCTTAACAGGCTTTTTAAACTTGTAATTGGAAATTTTAATTAAAACAGATGCCTTGCACTTTTACAGATAGTAGTTTTAATAGAGTGATGCTGTGTGTAATCTACATTGACTGAGCTCACTGCTGCCACACATTTCCATCACTTGCTGGATTTAGTGACAGGTGAAGACTGGTGACCGTTTCTCAATTCCTTCCGTCAAGAAAGATGAGGGTTTAAATCTACAGCAATTTTTTTTTTCTGTTTTTAGTGTCATTCTGTTTTTGCGAGTGTGCGTCATGAAATGTCATTGATTTGTGCAACCATGGGAAGCACCTGCCAACCGAGCTCTCACCATCACCCCTCTGTTGATTGGTTGTCTTGGCCACTGTGACTGAAAGTGATAGATGGCAGGGATTGATGACAGCTATTATACTATATCTTACATAATATATTTTAATTGGCATATGAATGAACATATTGCAGGTGTTTCTATTGTTTTTGTTTTTTTTGACGTTACAACCTCATGAAACCGTCTCCTATTCTAATACAGAATCAGACTGTAAAGGTTGAAAATAATTTATCAGAGATCCGCTTTCACCACGAAGGCTTCTTCTGGAGGTGCTGGTTCACTGAGGATGTCTCCCACGACAGCATATGGAACTTCCTGTTCAGTAGGTGTCATTGTTAATCGTCTCTTCAGGAATGTCATATCCCTTATCAAAGCTACATGCTACAGATTAAATAAATGGGATAGGTAGACAGATAGATGGACAGAGAGATCTGCTATTACATTAGACTTTACTGTCCTTACTATA
The DNA here is from genome assembly GCF_017654505.1 of Polyodon spathula. Lineage (NCBI taxonomy): Eukaryota > Metazoa > Chordata > Actinopteri > Acipenseriformes > Polyodontidae > Polyodon > Polyodon spathula. The sequence continues at coordinate 52,559,294 of NC_054540.1, forward strand.
TATATATATATATATATATATATATATATATATATATATATATATATATATATATATATATAAACGGGTGTAATTGAAACAGAAAAATGTTTGCGAAACCTACATGGTATTTATGATGGTCTGTGACTAATCACTGGGCTAAGTAGGGTTTGATACTTTGCCACATGAAACTTCAGTTACAACAGATAGACGATGATATATGAACGACAACATTTATACAATTCGTGATCATTCTACCTTTCCAGCAAATCAGCCTCCATCCAAATACTGTGTTCATGGATACCTCTTTCCCTTGCCCATTGCAATCGGATCAGTACCCCATCCCTCCTATGATGCCACTGCAGGTATGTTGAAGCACACACTGAACACAGCTGCTCAGAACAGGCTTAAGGCTGTTTCTCTGGATAAACCAGAAACATAATGTACCTGTTAATATTTATTAATTCACTAGCATATTGTACAGTATATACAACAGTATATAAACCATTTACTTAATGGGTGTTTGGATGCGTTCTTTGTATTTTCAATATGCTGTTACTGTAAATATTTAACAATCACATACCCAAGAAGGATATCCAACACAAGGACTTATTTCTTTATTTGAACCTACTTTAATTTACAGCAGAATACAATGTGTAAAGAACAAAAAAAGAATCAGTATAGGCCTTCCACATTATCGCCACTGAATTCTGTCTAACACTCATTCTAACAGGATGTCGTCTGTTTGTCTCCCCAGTGTTCCGTGGGTTCTGGACGGCGTTCATTGTTTTAGCTGTCACTGCCAGTCTGGTGGGCGGGTTCCTGCTGGTGTGTGCTGTGCCCTTCGTGAGCGCCAAGCTGTACAAACTGGGAGGAGGGTTCCTTATCACAGCTGGTGAGCGTCACAGTTCCCATAGATCACAACATTTTAAAGAGAGGGGATGAACTGTATATGTGGGTTGAGGATCACGGAGTTAACATTGTGAGGGGGCGGGTTGTAACAGTGATTCTTAAGAGGGAATGTGCAGGATAAAAATGAGGCAGTCTGGAATTAAAGGCATTTAAATGAAACCTAAACTGAATCTCTTCCAAACACCGCAGGACCAGGACAGCTGGTCTGTTCCATCCCTTGTAAAAAGTTGGATAAAGACATTGTCTCGTTGTCTGTAGCTGGTGTCTCAGTTTATTATTTTTCTAAAATACTAGTAATTTTTAGGATTTGTAATCTTGATTTTCCTTGATTCTGAAATTTAAATCAAGGAGACAATTAATTTATTTATTAGTTGCAGATATGTTTTCAGCAAAATAAACATTTTCAGATGAATATGGTTAAAGCTGTTTTCTGTCTACTTGATATTTCTGCCCCAATTTTTATCATTAGCATACCCTTTTTAATTTTAGGTTTTACTTCACACTGTAGTTTACTGTATATCAGTGAGAGGTTTTTTTAAGTTCTCATCACAGGATTAGAATGCCTTAAGCTGACAGGCCAGCAATACAGTATTTATATTTACTGTGTGGAAATAAGTCTTCCCAGAGTTCTATTCTGCTTGACGGGACGGCTGACCTCACAGCAGAGCGTGCTCAGTGTCAGAGTGCTGCAAGTTAGGAGAGTATTTCTCAGCTTACTGATATTATTAGATTTGGCTTATGGGTCAAAGTAACCTACCTTTTCTTAGAACTAGCACGTGTATGTGTGTGTGTGTTTAGGTAAATGTTTTAACTTCCATTTCAAAACAGAACTACACAATGTTGTTGATTAGTGCAGAACTATAGAAAGGGAATCAGAAATCATACAAACAAAAGGCAAAGCTCTAGAACTACCAACAGAGTTATATTTAACTCCCATCCCATCTCAGCTAATGCAATGGTATCTAATAATAAACAAAAACTTTTTTTAAATGTCTTTTCTAATCTGTCATGTCTCAGGGGGGCTGTTCACTGTGCTGATCGCTCTGTTTGTGCTGTGGAAGGAGCTGGTTGCAGACATGAATAAGTACATCTTGCTGGAGAGGAGTCTAATCTGCCTGGATACAGAGGTGTATGTACAGTATGGCTGGTCATTCATGTTCGCTGCGGCTGGGATCCCATTGGACCTCCTCAGCGGGCTGCTCTTTTATTTTATTGGCCGGCACATAGAGAGGAACAAATGGTAGTCTCCAGGGGGCAGGAGTTTGCTTGTTTTTTTTGTTTTTTTTCAAACTATACCTTTAAGCTTTGTGGACTGGACATTCTCATTAATTTTCTGCTATGATAAAAAAAAAAAGTTAAAACATAAGATTATAAGCAAAAAAAACAGTGAGTGATAAATGTGTTGCTGTCTAATACAAAATGAGAACATTTAGGCATCTGTCTTCCTCATGTGACTGCTTTTTGCTAGGTGTGTATCATGTTTAAAATCATGTTTCCATAGCTAATAAGCACTGTATTAATATAATTATGTACTATATACAATCATTGGTGTCCTATGTAGTTTACCAATGACTGCAGAATGTGTTTTAAAAGGAGGAGGCTTTTACCGAATGACACGGTTCGATTTGCTGTTACCTTGTGTATGTTCTGTTTGTTCGGTTTTCTTGTTTTTAATTAAAGAAGTCTATTTGCTTCCCTTACGATTCTCAGTATTTAAGAATTCTGGCCCCTCCACTGGCTGTTATATTTGGGCCCTGCTTGATTAACATTTAGCTGGAAAGAAAGCATTTTAGGGAAAGATAAGTAGCAGCAAAACTATATTGATTCAATGAACACGTCATTGATAAAGAATCATAATAATAACCATTTAGCCTGACAACTGAAAATCACCCATTTTATTCAACTGCCTGACATTTTCTTGTGTTTATAGAGAAACAGGAGTTTCTGAGTTTTCTTTTTTTAAAGTGTACCAGGGGTTTTCTGTGCGGGGAGGCAGCCTTATGCAGAGATGAATTATACTCTGTATGGGCTTTTAAAAGGCTCTGTCACACATAAAGGCCTTTCCTATTTGCATGATTCATTTGTGTGGCAGAATCTGGACAGCTTTTTCAGAAGCCCTTTCACAGAGCCCCAGTGCTCTGACAGCCCTTCAGGAACCAGAGTGCCCCCGACAGTGACAGCTCAGCAGCAGACTCACAGCTTTGATGTGGGACTGTTTGCAGCTCTGTGCAGCTCTGTGCAGCCATGTGCAGCAATGTGCAGCCCTATGCAGCTCTGTGCAGCTGTGTGCAGCAATGTGCAGCCCTATGCAGCTGTGTGCAGCTCTGTGTAGCTCTGTTCCCTTACAGCTGCAAGATTTTGGGGGGGGGGGGGGGGGGGGGGGGGGGGAAACACAAAGCAAAATGGAGACAGGGGTGATGGGAGCAGCCTGTCCACTTTGGGGGGTGTCCAGTGGTGTGTGTTATGCCAGTGTTATGTTACAGACCATGTTTCAATCTGCCCCATTGATCCAGGCTGTAATAGTAAAATGATGATTACAGAATCCCCAAATCAAAAAGTTTGAATTGCTGTTTTTGAAACCCAATGCCATTGATTTCAGATTTCATTACTGGATTTACAAAATACATAATGCATCAGTGTGCCCTTAGGTCTGCAAATATGAATTTACCAGCAGATAGATGCATTGACAAAGCAGGATAGGTCGATTTCCTATGCAAATACATTTCCATGCCCTACACAGACTCAGTTTGTGTGAAATTAAAGAGTTAACATTACACTAATCCCCCAGCCCTAGACAAATCTGGATACAAGCACAATAAAGTGAAGAATAACTGAACATGCTATTCAGTATTAGAAAGCCTATGGAGCAGAGGTGACAACAGGTCTACCCTATAGGTCAGGGCTCAGCAGGGGTTGGACCAAAACATGTAACACCAGCTAAACCCTGTCAATAGGGTACAGGGCCACCATATGCAGCCAGGTCAGCAAACCTGCAAGGTGTTTGAATTGATTTTGAGGGATATGTGATTCGATAAATATTCTTCAATGAAAGTTGTGGTTGGAAATCTGTAATTAAAACAACGTCAAGCAGGTGCACCAATGTATGCAGGCGGTCAGATGTGAGAAGTGGCATTTGCCAGTCTTATACAGTACTGTTGGGTTGACTTGTTTTTGCCGAAGACACTTCATAAGGAAGACATTTTGCCCATTTCATTTTGCGAGCCTGCTGTTGTTAACATGACCCAAGTTTAAGTATCTTTTTGTGTTGCTGTGCTATTTAGTTCACACAGCTTTATCTTTTCACATACAGTCGTGTGCATACAGGCTCACAAGCACACCAATAGCACAAAAACACACCCATCCATCACAATGTACTCTTGTATAGTTCATGCAATAGTTCATCCAATCACGGCTTGTCCCCTAGACTATTATTAATTATAAGTATATATATAATTGTTTACAAATCCCTAGTGCACACAGAAACACAAACACACATTATACTGTATATGTACATACACAAACACACCAAGACATAACTAAAACAAACAAAACATTCAAATACACATCCAGGCACACACATACAGAAACATACACACACCACTGCATAATCTAACATAAACACGATTAAACATCTGAGGGGCTTTCGTAAATGAATAAATACAAGCTTTCTAAACTTGTCTGCAGTAGTGTTGCGGCCCCCTGTCCAGTCCCTCTCTTCTCCACTGATGAGTGTCAGATCCTGGTCAGGAACCTGACTGCCGTGCACTGTCTCTCTGATGTGCCTCCATATCACTGTCTATTTGCATTTCACAGCCAAGCCCTGTCAGTTGCCGTCAACAACCATTTATGCACCTTTCTGCAAAATTACCAGTGAATAGGAGGCAGAGCCTTGAAGTTTCTGATAGTGAAGCCACCTTTTCTACCTCTCCCCTTATCTACTTCAAGCAGCTTCCCATTTCAAAGAAAAGCTGGAAAAACCTTTGCCAAAATAATGGCACTGATGTAAATGGCATCCAACCACAACAAAGTAAAGCCATTTTATTCATTATTCATGTCATTTTTTTATTAAATAAAATGCACACCAAAAAAGCACTTTATTAATTTGAATTACATGAAGTCATTCTTTTAAAAAAAAAAGAACAAAACGTAAAACGGATTTTGATTGATAAATTCAGAGTTATGACAAATGTACCTGAGTGTTTCCAGCTCAGAACCTCCTCCCTGAGTGACACAGGAACTGCTCCTCTGCCTGGTCTGGTCTTTAAAGGGTATGAAGGGTAGTGTTTAAAATAAATGTTGGTGGTACCCTTGAAGAGGGGTGGTAGAAGTCATTATTATGCCAATCTGCACAAATTACATATTTATCATACAACAGTGCCACTTACCTCTCTAGGGATTCCAAGCTGTTATGGCCGGTATGCTGTGATGAAGCCAACGTCATGAAGACTTACACTTTTTAAACCCCAGCATAGCTCAGATTCCAGCCTCCACTGAATGAATCTGACACAGGCTTCTACTTTCAAAGAGCCTATCACTTCGGCTGTCTATATAATTTCAAAACAGATCCAGATACGTTACTTTGATCTGATATTCATCTACACTTGTTTGAAAATAAATAAATAAATAAATAAATAAAAGCTAGTTTATTTTTGTTTTTATTTTTTTATTCACCGGTCTCACTGGCCCCATTTTGTAAAACTCAAAACCCACAGCATTTTCCTTTCAGCTCAGTCGTGGATTTGTGTTGGTTGATGCCGACGCACGTCACATCCTGTTGGGTTTATTTTCACCCAGCACCGAAGTTGTTGTTTAATTAAATGCTTTGCATGGTTGGCTGGCCTGCCTCCTCATCCTTGCACTGTGCCTGAGTGCTTGGCCCTGTCAAGGGTGGTCCTATCCATTGTTCTCTCTGCACCAGGCCCTACTGGAACAGTTCCTGTCCAAGCCATATTACAATGCCATCCCCTCCCTCCTCTCTTTTAAATGGGATTATAGAGGAGGGTTATGTGATCAAAAAAACCCACCCTAATCCAAAAAACCCCCACAGTAGAAATGCCTGTGACGTGATCCAATTAAACTGCATATAAACACGTGTTTAAGTGCCCAGTAGCACAGAAGACTAATAAGTAACGCAGGAGAGATGTCAAAAGCTTTGATTGATTCCTCAATACCCTGTCCCACCTGATGGACAGCTCTCTCTCACTATACATCCATAAAAGTATTTTACTAGGAAGATAAAAGCAACTTGTTTAGAAGACTGGCCAGGGAAGGGGGTATCAGTGAATGCAGCAGCAGAGCAGTTGCATTACATTCACACCAGGAGGACAGTACTGCATAACACTCAGGCAGGAATCCAAACACAAAACAGTTATTTACAAGGGCATCTCGGTTTAAGAGGATCAAACACCAGAGATTGAAAAAGGCAGTGCAATCCACCTACAATCCAAAAGAAAAGGTGGATTTTACAATAGAATTTCCGACAGCCGGTACCGTAACTATGTGCACAGGTTTAGGATGTCTGGGGAAACACAGAGATCAAGGATTTGGAACCAAACAAAACAATTAAGCCAGTGGTATATACTCATATCATACAAGGACAACCAATCAAGCTCACTGTACAAGGAGCAATGAAGGATGTACTCACAGCAGTACAAATCTGCACGCTGTGAGATACATAGAACAGTGATGTGGAGAATCTGAGATATAGTGCGTTTGCAAGGGAGCTAGATGGTGCAGAGGGATCATTTCCCAGTCTTTTATGCCTTTAACTACTGGAGGTCTGGGTTCGAACCTGGCTCAGATCGCCAGGGAAATTAATTTGGTGATGTGGCCCCTATAGACATTAGTGACTCTTGCAAAACCACAACACAATTGTCTGTCTGTGTTTACAAGAAGCCCAGGGTTGCAGGTGGGGTTCAGTTCAGGGCTGAGGTGTGGCTCAGAGCTTCTGTGACACCTATCAACTCCGTGCCTGACTGGAACCTTTGTCCTCACCAAAACATGGGTCAATCTTTAAATCTTTAAAAAAGTGTATTGGTCACACGACAGGTAGTTAGTGTCTGGTTGCATTATTAATATATAATTGAACCATGCAAATGAAAGCTGGCTATATTTCAACTGCCTCCTTCAAAGTAACATCTGATCAAAAAAAATGTTTGCTAATAATGAAATGAAATGCAGGTTTTAATGGGCACTCATTTCAATATAAATATACTGCAGCTTTCTTTACCCACTGCTTTCCTCTCATGGTCAAGTATAGGGATTTTATCAAACACCACACTAATCAAATACATCATATTATGATGCTGCAAGTACTTACAGCTAATTTAACTCTTTCTTGATAGTTTAATCGACTCAAGGATTTACAAAACAGGTGTTATTACTGGCACATGTTAATAAAATAATACATCTGCACAGTGATCACTGCCTTCTTCATTGAGAACAGGTTTCACTGGCAGTATGCCATGGCACTAGGATAACAATATGTTTCAAAGTATAGTACAGAATGGTGAAAGCATAGTGACAGAAATTTAAAGCAAAGCAAAGGTGCAGGAAGGTGTCTCGAGGGATGTTAATCCTCGAGTCATTCCACTGAATCTTTTATTCTCATCACATTTCACCTGGGATGTGTTGAGCCTGTTCTGAGCAGCGATACAGCTTGGCAGATGTGCAGCATCTTTGCTGAGGAGATTGGCTGGCCACACCCCCTGCTGCTGGCTGCCAGCACTGCCTGGCTCCCTGGACTCCACTCCTCTGAACGGGTTCAGTAGGTGAGTGGTCTGGGGAGCCCTCAGCTTCCTTCCTGTGTAGAGAGCTGGGGGAGCGTTTGGACTCTTTATATCCTGTGTGCGAGGGGCAGCCCATGCCTGTCAGGATAGGTTTTCAAACCCTGGATAAGTAGGTAATATTAGAGCCAAAGAATAGCCTTAAGTAAGCAAATCCTCAAGTATGTATTTATGTCAACCATATTTATGTATTTACATATTTCAATGTTTGAATGATTGCCTCTATAGTTTCCATCAACCGTACAGGTTCTGTCCACAGAATGCAACACGTAACCATAGCAAACTTTTCACAACTTAAAACAAATGGAACTGTATCGGGAGATAAATTAGCCACCACAATGCATAACACTTGTTTGTAATACTGTAGGTTACACTGTTTTCATCTTATTTTGGCTGGTCTTGTCTCTTTTTAATATACATATAGAAAAAAGTAGCCAGTAGTCAGAGCCAAACACTAACACCCCTCTTCACTTAAAAAAAAAAAAAAAAAAAAAAAAAACAAAAAATAAATAATCAGTCTGACTCTGTTTAAAGATACAAAGGGTGAGAAATCAATGTTTTCCTCTGTGACAGATCTGGGTGAAACTGTCTGCTGGTGTCCTTAGAATCAGGTGCTGGAACTGAAAGTAGAAACATAACTGTCTTCCAGACAGTATCCATGGAAAAACAACATCTCAGAGGATGCACATCAGTCACTAGATATTAAAAAGAGAAACTGAAAAGAAACCGGCAAACAGAAAACGCACTCATTTACAAGCTTAAAAAGATGACTAACATTCTTATCATATTTCACATGCCGTAATACACAACATATCATGACACCGATGAAAGCATTAGCTTAAATGTTGATCTAATTTACTTTTTATGGTCCTATTTTGAAACAAGAGCAAATGGAAAGTGAAATTTGCTTAGGGGAATAAAACAACTGTAATGGCATAAAACTTGCAAGAAACCAATGAGTTGCACTGAATTTCACGGTGTACAGGAGATACAGTTGTGTTGTCACAAAGTCATTGTTACAAAAAAAAGTTTTGGGAAGTTGCTGACACGTTTTTTAAGTAGCGTACTTTGTAATTGATCCAGTAGTTATGCAATAACAATGCCATTAATGTAACTACATGATACAGGTATATGTGCTGTATATATTCTTCAAGTAGATTTGATCCTGCAACAGTAGGGCACTGTCCTAAAAACACACCAAAAATGTTACAAAACTGTATGTTATCAGATTATTAGAAACAACGCACTGATCTCTTTAGATTTAGATGTGTGTTCATGTCATCCTAATGCATGTGATAATAAAGTTAATCGAAACAAATTCACTGCAGAGCAAGCTGGCTGGTAGAGAAACGAAACGAGGGGCGTTGAAGGTTATTGCATTTTAATATCTTAATAAACCCTAACTATCCTAACTTGTGTCCTCATAATCTCACTATTAGAAATGGAATGGGGCTGAGGTATTTTTTCTGTTCTGCCCCATATACTTTCTCAATGCCCTGGCATCCACTAACGTTATATTTTGATGTGCAAACTGTCTACAGCGTTTATATCAAAATGGAGATCGGACCACATTTAGATTTGAAATAATCCATTCTGGTTCGGAGTCTAATTTAATGCTTTTGAGGGCTTTTTGTTTTTCCAGCCCCTGAGCTACAGTAATGGGAAAATTAATTTTGAAAAAAGAAAGAAAAAAAGAAAGTTCGCTCAAAGGATATGAGCGGGGTCGTCTTAATTGGATCCGCGTGGTGAGGGGCTCCAGGCTACTCCAGCCTCATTTCTCAGCTAACAGCTTTCCTCCGCAGCCCTCAAACCCGATGCAAATGGTTTGATTGTAGTGCGTGCCCAACATCTGACCATCCCATCTCTGACAGTCAGCCCGCGGCATGGCTGGTTTGATAACTCTTGTCAGATTTGTGACAGCCGTTTTAACCCAGACAGCCAGGGAAACACAACGGTCTGCTGAACACAACCCTGCCAATAACACAGACCTTTCGTTTGCATAGAACCTTCCGCAGGTTAGCCATGCCTGAAAGACCCCCGGACAGGGCTCCATTCAGTTTAGCTATCAATCTAGATTTTGCATGATCAAGTTAATTTCCTATAAAAAACAATGTTTAATTGGTTCATTTATTTTACGGTGTTCGAGTGTCATTTCTTCTGATAGTATTTTATTTGCACTGCATGGATAACAGTAACCTCATTACTTGCGACCATGCCTATAAAGACCAGCTGACCATTAAAAACCAGTCTATAAAAACATCAAGTACTTTATTAACTTTAGGCCTGAGTTATTACGCCTTTAAGCTGACATTTAGCATGTGTGCTAAATAAGTCCGTACACCTGCTTAACTTGATCAAAACCTTTGACGGTAGTGCTGGTGTTGCTGGTTGATTATGAAGACTCATATATGTACATATTAATTTAAGTATAGGGCTCATTATCAGAGTTATATTTAAATTTGTGACAACAGGACATAGAATCAGAATGTCCATCAAGGTTTGTCCACTGCTGCTTAAAAAAATAAATAAATAAATAAATAAAAACAGATGAGCCAAAAGTCGCTCCAGTTGTTTTTATTATGTGAAATAAATAAAAACATGCAGAACGAAGACATAAAAAACGGTGAATGTTAACGATAGGCTTCTTCTCACAGCTAAGTTATTATGTTCAATGTACAGTTATGAATTTTACATAGCAAAGTATCTATATAGTATTACTTCAATTACATCCGGTGTGGGATGCCGCATTATGAAAATCCATGCACCACTACAGGATAACAAGAGGGGTTTTAATCAGCATGGATATGTTTTCTGCATAACTCAGTCGATCTGTTATAGTAAATAGAAAATTAACAGCACAGCGAATTATAACTGTCAGCTCCATTGGGATTGGTTTATCATTGAGCAATTTATTGAAAAACTCGCCATTACATAATGGTTTCCATGCTGGTTAAATGTTTTAAGCCTGTCCTTTAACAAGCTTTTAGAGACAAGGCAATTAAAACTGGGAGATATGTAAAATGTAACAAATGGAGATTTGTAGCAGTATTGTACGCAGGTTGACTTAATAAGACACATGGGGGGGATGCATGCAATTACTGTGCTCTAAGTAGTAAATTATTTTGCCCTTTTGGCGACAGGAGCTATCAAGAGTGTAAAGCCATGGTGACCGACTCTGTTTAACGCAAAAAATTAAAACGCGAAATTTGGTGAAAATCACCATAGCTTCATTTTTTTGTTTTCACAAAAAAAAAAAAGTTAAACTTGTGTCAGTGGTTCGAAATTACACCTCTTTCACTTTTTTCTTTTTTTTTTTTTTTTTTACTCCTGCACAAATAATGAGAAGCTCCTAATGTTACAGCTTACACTTTAACTTTGTGTCCCCTTGGCGATATTTAACTGTATTTCATCTCATGAAATGTACTGCAGAGCAATCATATAACAATCTCACCAGCAGAGGGCACTCTTGTTCCTTACTCTGCCTCATCAGCAGCCGGGAGAAGCTTTTGCATTTATTGTGTTGTTTCCCTGCTTGCCTCAAGGTGTTTTTTTTTGTTTGTTTGTTTGTTTTTTACAGCTTTAAAGCAGCGACTGTCAAAACAAAAGGGAGGAACTGAAAAACCGACACCACCCATGAAAATAAACTCATAAGAAGTCCTTACCGTTTCTAAATTTGTTTCCCTGTGTTCTCCAGTGCTATTTACCCATATGAAAAAGTTTGTCACATGGAGACCTGGGTTCAAATCCAACAGACAATTGAGTTTGCTGGTCTCAACTTAGCCCCCAGCAGACTTTAGACTACATCACAAAGCATCACACTGTTTGAGCCGAATTCCAATCTGTACTCGAGAGGGTCAGGCTTGCACAGCAGGTGTTCAGGTGAAGATTAAGGTGGATTAGGAGAGTATGAGCAGCATCCAGTGATCCTGAGGACTTTACATTGACTCCCATACTCATGAAAGTTACAAGGGCTAAAGGAAATACTGCTGCATTTTTATGTTTGAAATCTCTTTAAACATTACGGGGACATGGCCTGTGTCCTGGTAAGGTAGGTTTTGTCGGTTTCATTCCTTGAGGAGACACTATAAACAAGCCCACATATGCAGAATGTAACAATAATTACCTTTAGCCCAAATAATTTAGAATGTGCATTCATTGTATATTGAGTTATTAACATACAGTATACACTAACATGTACACAAATAGAAACCATATATATTACAAAGTTTAAATCTAGTATCAGTCCAATAAATTAATGGCAATAAGAGTATGATTCTATAAATGAACATGTGGTATGTCTCTTATTGTATCATCTTGTGTGAGCGAAAGAACCATGAAGTGAGTGCCTTGCATGTCAATCATTTTCAGCAACAGGCTGTCCCACTTCAGCTCCGACCAGGGGCAGCCTCCACACTCACCCTGTATTAGTCACTACATGCAGCGTTCCAAGTAAGAATTCAGGACCACAACCAAATCAAAGGATTACCCATCTAAACCCTCACCCGAAATTAAAATAAGAAAAGCCGAAAGCTTACAATAACCTTTGTGGACATGTGCCAGGAGATAATCATGAACACCACATCCTAGGCTCATCTTCAGACTATTTCTCAGCATGAATAGCGAATGGAAGCCACTTACCTTTACCAAATAATCTCCACTGGCAAAGGCGATGCAATTATTCTACAGTAAGTCGTCACAGGCAATATCACATGTTATGTCAATCAGAGTTAGTTCCTCTTTGCTCAAAGACATTTCAGATCTGAAAGAAACAGTCAGACGACCAACATTAACACTTATGAATTGATGACTGACTTACAGGACGGTCTGTATATGAAGGGGTAATGGTAGCACAAGGGCAGTTACAATGGTATGAATGATTGGTGGAATGCTACGGCAGGGGTAGTGTTTTATATTTGGACATACCAATGCTACAAGACCTATACTAATGGCACTGAGCCCTGGCTCCCTCAGTCCCAATCCTCTGTGTAAACTTTAGTTAATTAAGAGCGCATTCAGCACAATGAAGGACCAGCTTTACCCAAATTCCTTCCCCTCCATTCAGACGCTGTAAAGAGCGAGCAAAAAAGAAGAGAAGGGAATTCATTATTAAAGCTCTCTTCATTTGTTTGCCCCTTTCTTATTATGACAATGGCGAGCGTGATTCCTTTTTTTTATTATTATTATTTTTTATTATTTTTAAATTTCCTTTCAGAAGCGATTGTCTTTCAAATTGCCGTGCCGCCTCCAGGCTCCCGACCTTCACTCTCTCCCCATCTGGAGAACAAATGAAGCGAGGAAGATCAAAACCGAAGGGTAATAGTCAGGAATGCCCTGGTTGCGAGGCTCATTTCAATGCGCTGTACTGTTCCACCGGACCGACACACACTAAAAAACAAAAAGGCTTTTCGGCTGTGTGCTGCTGGGAGCTGGGTGGCTCAGCATATCGTCTAGATGGCGTGAAGTGTTTCAGTTGCCAATCTTTGTCAATCTAGTTCCAGTTTTTGGAGCTTGTGATGCTGTATCTGTTGTACAGGTGTCCACATTCCACCAGAATGCAGAGGAGAGCTGTCAACATGACATTCAGGGGATTGACATGTGTGTTTCTTTTTAAAGAACATCTTGGTACAGAAGTGAAATATCAATATTCATAGACAGCTTAACTGCTGTATTCTTCTTGCTGTTAGATTTGCCTGTATCCAGGTTAAAGCACTCCCATGGTCTCAATAGAGCTCTCAGAATCATGTCTAATAACCAAGCACTAGTATCCCAGAGTGTAACCATTAACCTGCCCCCCTGCAACACCCCCCAGGTGAATGTAAGAAATACAAACACCACATAGAACAAATGTGATATTTCTTACATTTCTTACATTTCTTATTCACTACTATTTACCATGGTAAAATCGAAAGCAAAGTCCAATAAAGCACAGTGAAAGCATGGTATAAAAACAGGTAAGCATTGTAAAGAACAGAGAGGTATGCTAAATCTTATTAACAAACATGACAAAGCAGGGTAAACTCTAGTAAATGCATCGTATAACCATGGGAAAAGCATTGGAGAATTGCAAGACTACCATGGTAAACTTTTAGAGTAGGGGCAGCAGTGCTTTAAACGTTTGAGTTTTGAAACGCCTTTGGTCCAGCTTTGAGGACTTGCTAATGGTGTATTTAATCAGAATTTAGGGTTTTCAATGCCTTTATGTATTAAGTTTCTTATACAGCAATCTATCCTATGTAATATTTACCAGTCTTCTAATTATTTAGTTTGTACTCATTTTTATGATGCATTTCACATGATAGATAACAGAAGCGTTCATAAAAAAGGATGTTCTGAAAATCAATGTTTTTTCTGCATGACATAATGGATCATTTGACTTATTGTGAAAGTAACATTAAAAATACCCTTTCCCCTTGCGCAAAATGTAAGCAGTGGATGGTTTGTGGTGCCAGATTCTGTAGTGTTTTGTCACAAGTATAACTCACTGTACTTGCTGGGGTTACAAGTGAACATCCACAAAGCCAGAAAAGCCACAGAGACTAAGCCACAGAGACTAAGGAGTAGACAGATCCAGGGCAGGGATTTCAGTAGCTGTGCTGCAGCCAGCCACTGCACAGAATTCATACAGTACCTCTACTTGAATACTTAATTAACCTTTAATGCGTTTTCTGTCACCTGCAACAAAAGGAATCTAAGTTCATTTGTTACAAAATTACAGTGGCTGCGAGGGTGTCATTGATTATATAAAAAGGGTTAGCCTTAAAAATGAGATGTGAATGAGGAAATAATGTGACTTAATGATTCACAAATTAACCTCGGCTGCCCTCCTAACTGCACTGAAGGGCATTATCAAATACCAGCGGAGCTGCCTGACAATAAGTCCAAGGCTAACACCTATAAACAAAAGGGCCATATTACTTGCTATGGCAGTAATTATGCTTGGAATCTATCTAAATGTCTCAGGGCCTGAAATTTGTTTGCGTCGTTTTTATTACCTGTCAAAAAAAAAAAACAAAGGAAAATATGGAGAATGGGCAAGGATGGAAAATGATGTTATTAAACAAGGATTGGATGTGAGTCATGTGGCTCAGCCAAAGGAAAGTTCAAACACCACAGGGTTCAGCACACAGAACTGCTTGTTTTTGGTGTTTTCTTTTTTCAGCCATTATTCATTCCAAATAGGAATATTAAAAAGGCTAGGCTGCTGTACACAAGTCTCTGGTCGCAAGAGGGGCACAGTCGCAAGAGGCTTGTCTAAACTGGCTAGAGTGGCCGAGAGCCTACAATAGTTAGACACCATTCGGGAAGGATCATGGGTAGAGTACACACACTGAGTAAACATTCCAGGTTAGTCGCCCCGGTGAACACTCCAGAACAGCGATATTATGAGCGTTCTCGGTGCTGACGCCCACTGTGACCCCATCAGGTGAGCTGTTCAGGTCAGAGATTCACAGCAGGAGAGACGTGAGATTGAGTCATGCAGAAATTAGAAAGTTTCAGCTTGGAACAGTGTATTTTAAAATCCTGGTCTGGATTTTCCACAGTAAGTGGACTCCCCATAAAACAGTCTAACATGTCTGTAATGTGTTTATTGTCCAGCAGGGGGCTAAGATGTTCTTAGGTTTTCATGTGGGATTACATCCAGCAGTGTAGATGACAAAATTATTTTAATTTTAATAGCAGTTCTAGCCACCTGCTGGACTACAAGTACAATACATGCAATTCTGAAAACCTGCTTTTTAATTTAACTGCCTTAAATTAGTAAAACACAGTTTAACACTTTCCAGTCCAGTACAAAGTATTGTTCTGACTCCTGGTAAAAGCCATTTCTACTCACATTTGGTCCAGTTTTTATCTGATTTGTTACAGAAATCTTGTGAGATTTCAGAAATCGATAATTACCTGGCAGTAGTTTAGATCAGTGAAAACACTGACAACAGAACATAGCTTAAAATTCCATAAAACACATTTGAGCTAATCTATAACAATATGACATGATTTGCATCGTCTTACACGCTGAATATTCATTGAAAGTCATCATAAAATAAACATTTTAATTCTTACATTTTGCACCATGCCTCTCTGTGGTTTACAATGCTTTTCTATGCTTTATTATGCTTTCAATGCAGTAAATGCCATCTAATCCAACCCTTCTGTTTACCAGCAATCTGCATAATTCAGAATGATTTTTGGGTCTCGGCCAAATTCCTATTTAAATGAATGGTGTGATACCCTCTACAATCCGGAGAATGTCTATTCTGGAATTAGGCATGATTTGCATCAGTCCAACACGGGTCCTGTGATTTTATTTTTTTTCTAAGTTCGAAACTACAGTATTACACTTTGCTATGCTTTTAACATGGCAGACCTTTACAAGGGCAGGTATGTGAGAAACGAAATCTTCAGCACACTCAAGCAAATGGGACTTAAGGCTTGGTGTCTCTTTCTAAGAAAAACCTGGTGAGAAAGAGAGCAGGTACATTAGCGGAGCCACCAGGCTGTGTGCAGTGGGAGGAGAGAGCACACAGCACCAAGTGGGTCACAGCAAGCACACAATTAACTCTCCATGCTAATACAAAGCGGCTCACAGCCCAAGCTGCAACATCATGCCAACATTGATTAAGAATGATATAGCACATCCTCATTGTCAAACACTATTCAACCAACACAAACCTGAGTTGGAGAAGCACTTGTCAGAGTGAAATGTGTCTTTGATTTCTATTATGCCTTTCCAGTAATTGCTGTCATCAGTGGCAGGTTATTATTACAGCTGAATAGAGTTTCAGTAATTACTTTTTACCCAGATTCACTAGGCATTGAGATTGAAGGATTTTTCTGACAGTCTGAATAGTCTTGGAAATAATCACTTTTCTTTTTGGAGGAAACTGAAAAAATTAAAAATGGGATTTCTTTTTTACATTTTCTTTCTTTTTGTGTTTTGTTTTGTGGGGGTTTTCTGTTTTCCGTATTCAAGAAATGAAGAAAAGCTAATTATACTGGCGTATAAGGGGAACTGCATCCGACACAGAATTGCACCTTTTAATCGCAATGCAAATATATCAGGATTGCTCTTTTGAAAAAAGTCAGGCTCTTTATATAGAGTTGGCCACAAGAGTTACTGTATTACCAATAACAATTATACCTGTTTTAAAAAACTGAATTTACACTGTCTAATGATAGTTCAGGCAAATTGTGTTATGATTCATATGTTTGACCAAGTACGGCAAGCAAAAACCAAATATTATATATTGCCTTCAAGCTCCTATTTAATGTTGGCAGTCATAAAAATATGCATTTCAAAATAAATGAGAAGCATTTTGATTTACTATTATTGAGTCACGCAGAATTACCTCTTCAATGTTAAAAAAAAAAAAAAAAAAAAGCAAAAAAACACTCTTTATTAAATTTAATCAGAATAGTGACTTATATATTCCAGCGCACAAAACATACTGAATGAGGGCTCCCTTGTAAAGGTGCTCACCCCGGAGTGCCGGATGCTCCATATAGCTTGAAGATTGCCGGTTTGAATCCAGGCTATGGCACTGCTGACCATGACCAGGAGTTCCCAGGGGGCTGCTGGGGAATCCTTGGCTCACCCTGTCGGGGTTGCAGTGGTGAGCCGGCTTGAATAATTGGGAATTCCAAACCAGGCAAAAAACAGGGGTAAAATAATTGGCAAAAAAAAAAAATACTGAATGTCTCTGACTCGATGCAGAAATTCTCCAAACTGTGACCATACGTTCTCATGCCCTGACTTCAACATTTTCACCAACCCTGCCCTTCCAAAAGCACGACTAGCCAGCCAGGTGTCCGATTAATACCAGGATTTGTGGGCCAACAAAGAAAGAATAGATTGCTGTCAGATTTAAGCATGTATTTGTTTAAAATGAAAAGAAAAAAATGGTTAAGGTTAGCAAGCTCACATTTTTAATATTGATAAATGTCAATGTAAAATTCCAGAACAGGAAGTTTTGTGCCTATCATGGTATTTTAATATTTACCAAAAAGGGGTAGGGTCAAGGACAATCCGACCTTTCTCTTTACATTCCGTCAGTAGAAATAGAAACAAATTCTATTTCTTTTGGGTTATATTTGGATTTCCAAAGGGGCATGTGAAGAGACCTCAGCTAAAGATAACACTATATAAATGTATTAATAAGATGTTCTACTAAGCTTTGGATAGTGTAGATAGTAGCTACCTACTGTTGAAGGTCAATGCCAGCTTGTTATTGGTATGTAGAACGCTGTGTAAATGGGCTATTTTGCAAATGCGTCCCCAACATGTAACCTTTTTCCTTTGCCCAATTATTTTACCCTCCGTTTTCTCTCTAATTTTAGAATTTCTCATTATAATCCCTCACCGCATCAGCTCCCCACACCAGCTCAGGAGAACTGAAGGTCAGTGGGCATCCTCCGATCGCAAGCCAATAGCCTCTTCTTTACATCCAGTTTTCTACCAGCCTCTGGAGGACAAAGCCCAGCCTTGCAGATGTTTGTTCGAGCTCACCAAGTGCCTGGCCAGTAGTGGGCCTCTGTAGCAAAGTGAGACATCTCTTCTGATTTTGCCTCCCTAGTGCCACAGCCAATGCGAGAAGGACCAGCTTTTATATTTGCCTTCAGAAATAAAAAAAAGGGAATTTCTGACTCAAAATGTATGAGCAGAAGAATTTCATCCATGAACTGATGAAATGTACTGTAGCTACCAGGTATGACAGCGGAATATTTAAACTGCTATTTATTAAGGACACAGGCTCTAGCAAGTGTCATTAGGACCAGATCTCAAATTGAAAATCTGCAAATCAGACTCACTTGTGAGCATTCCTTAAGCAAACAAAGCAGGGAAAGAGAATTCTGTTAAGATTTCATTAGTGTCCTGTGGATATTTATAGAGCCTTGGGTGCTGTTACAGTACATAACATATGCAGCATTCACAGATTGCTTATTACAAAGATGCCATTTGCTTTACTATAATACACTTGTTATTGGTCCAACACAACAAACAGGGCAATAATGCAGTCACAACATAATAAGTCCAGTTATTTTTTTAGGTAGGCAGTCAGATTTTTCTATAAAATCATTTACATGTCAACACCAATCTACCTTTGTATGGAAATAACATCTTTTTTTCAACACTTTAGAATTATAGACTTTCCTTATTGTAATATCAATGCAAAGAACATTACATTTTATTATGCTTGTGAATGTTGCACAAAGGCACCTGTAGTTCTTTTAATGGGTTGAAAAGAAGCAATCTTTTACATGACAAATCCAACATTATCATGTGTAACCCTAATTTATAATGCAATAGCATGCTGTTTCCAGCTCATTAATTGAAGGCAACCTATTTGCAAATTTCAGTAGGCAGTGAAGATTTCCATCTATCTAGGAATACAGCAACCTCCGCTATCCCCTGTACCAAATAATTCAGAAAATGGCTTAAATCTAAACAAAAAATGTCAATAGCTCCAGAAAGATTCTTATTTTCCTGTCTAATGAACTCAGTTATGTTTATGAAACTGGCAAAGCCCTGGAAGAGAGAGATATTGCGGTTTTATTATTTAAAGCATAATTCTTCATCGTCTTCTTACTGTATTAAAGTCGTTGTCTTGCATCTCAACCTATTCATTTCCAGGGGTGCTGAACCCTTATAAAAGTCTACCATAATACATTTGCAGTGTAATTTAGCATTTTCCTTTGTTTGACCTTTTTTATGTATTTACTGTGCCATCTTTAACCATGTCCAGCCATGCTTTTAAATCTTGCTTTATCAATACTTTACAACACTTCCCAATGCTTTTGCCATGGTATACCATTGGCAACTTTAGTGGCAATACCGCCATGCCTATGGTGCTGATTCCTTCAGTGTGATGGATTGGAAGGCAGACTCTCAAAAGTGACAAACATCAAGCAGCCATAAACAAAACAAAACAAACAAACAAAAAAAAGGATTATGCTCATATCAAGTTAAAGCATCCAAGACCATAACGTGTAAGTTAGCAAAAACAAGGATGACATAAGGAAGGTTTTCTTGTGTACCTTGCATAAAACTTCCATAGTCCCTGAGGGCTTTTTTAAAAAATATTTAAAATCTTGCTAATTCCTTGTGTGATCCATGCACCTCTTGCATAACTTTTTATGCAAAGCGTTCAGGGAATTGTTCCTTATCCTTGTGTCATCCATGCATAGTTCTTGCTTTAAGCTTGCATTTATGGTCCTGTATGTCTTCCTTGATCCTAGCATGATTCTTTGATACCATATCAGTACAAGGATGCTGCCGTATCAGGGTCACTGTGCCATATTTGTTCCTAATCTATTGTGGTGCGATTAATACTGTGGAAACCAACCTGCACAGAATGTGTTCCACTTGCTATTGTTTGTGACCCCTATCCTCATGATGCTTAAAACTAGCAACAAATTCAACTCCCAGACAGCATAGATGCAAATGATACAGAGGCCTGACTGGTGTGCAAATAACATAATCAGAAACGAATAAAAATAACTGGAGGAAAAGAAATTGGAGCCTTAGAAACAGCAGTTATCTAAAGAATAATATATTGGGTAGTGTGTGGTATCAGAATTCAATGCCCACCCAAGGGGTGAGATGCTACATAAACCTGAGGGCCTTATATTCTCATCTATCACATGCTACCCCTTTAAGTATTTTTTAGAATCTCTGGTGAGCATTTTGTTCTGCCAGAGTTCTGTCTTGCTTGTTGTGGGGGGCTTACTCTGCTTAATCTATGTCAGTGAGTTATTATATTCACTTGCGCTGTGGTCACACTCTGTCACTGGTGTTAACGAGCACGTGCTTCCCGTAATAACCAGGCAGTTATTATGGGAAATATTAACTGGATGAGCCCTTTGAAAAGATTGCTCACTAATTATTATAAATGTTTTATTTACAAATTAACATAGGAAAAGATCAGATGAGGATTTTGGTGTTGCGCTGTTTTTTTCTTTATCTTCATGAGAACCTGCAGATCATCCTGGGTGTGTAATGCATTTCCAGTAACAGAGAGTGCCTTCTATTAGCGCTGCAATAAGTATACAGTAGTACAGTAGCTAGCCCCAGCCGCAATGTTGAGATTCCTCCCAGCTTCCCGTTGCAAGCACAATGCAACAACACAACCGTCTTTCCTTCAGCCTGCCAATCCCATGAAAGTCAAAAAAAAAAGGGGGGGGGGACGGGGGGAAGGGAGTCACAGCAAATTCTGCTCAATCTGTGCCCCCAGGTGCGCACTCCTCTTTTACATATACAAGATTACCTGGAGCTCGGGGGAGTCGCACAAAGGAGCCATCAGGGGCTACACTGCTCCTCTGATTGAGGTTTGCAGCCTGTCTACACGTCCCAACCAGATAAGAAGAGATGAAAGGAAACAAGAGGAATTACGTCGCTCCCATCTTCCCTTTTTATCAGAAATCCCATTCTCCCACCCAAACATGTCAACGGCTCTGACTTCTTTACTGTGTGGCTTAATTCAACTTGACCGAGTGGAGAGAAAAAGGGGCGAGGGGGGAGTACTGCCACTTACAAGCTTGAATTAAAAGCTCTGTACTGTCCAGGCCCAGACAGATTTTTCTTTAATTAACCTAACAAAGGGAGGATCATGTTCCTGCTTCTCTTCTGATAAAATATATATATATATATATATATATATATATATATATATATATATATATATATATATATATATATATATATATATATATATAGTCAAATAAATGTGAAAAACCAAGACAGAAAGGACAACATAAGAGGCTGAAGGATTATGAAATCGGAATGCTGGTTTTAAAATATATAAATACCCTTTAGTGGACTCTAAAGGAGATGTGTCTTTCTGCCTATCAGTCTCAGATTTGGGGCAATCCGCTTCTTGGCTTCGTTTCGTACCTGGCTTTACTGTTAATCATCATCAGCAGCGTGCGAGGCTCGTTCAGGCAGCTTCCTCGCGAACAATAAACAAAAGGATCTGGTGCCGCTGATAAAAATGGGTGATTTGTTAAACCGACGGTGAAAAGCAAGCTTAACACAAAAAACGAAATAAAATCACCTAACCTAGATAGTACAGTATTGCACATTACGTGTGTCACTAGGAATTAATTTCCTGGTCTGTGGCAGCTGGAAACTTTGTGAACGAAGCTGAATGTTCTAAAAGTTTTCTTCTTCACATCCAGGTCCCAACAATTAGTCCACAATATTATACAGCCTCACCCAGGGGTTCCCAAACTTGATATTAGGAACCCTGACTAAGGACCCCCACCCAATGAATCCATACAAATGGAGTGTCTTACTCTCATTGCAAACAACATTTTTCTTTTATATCTTAGAAAAAAAATCGAACGGCACCTTCCATTGTATCGTTCGACACTCGAAATGTGTATACCTTTAGTGAGGGAGGTTATTAGTTTGTACTGGTAGAAGTACCACAGTACAGTTTTCATTCTGCTCAGGGTCATTTCTTGCACATTTGAGAAACCATTCCCTAATTATCTTAATACTGTACACTGCCTGACTGCAAATGCAACATAAACCTGCCTGTAAAGGTAAATGGGAGCGGTCTGGTTTATTTTATTAATGTAGATGAAGGAAAATATATCAAGAACTTAAAACGAAAAAACATACATTGAGAGAAATCATGCATTCATTTATTTATTAAATTATTTATTTATTTAATTATTTAATTAATTAAAATTATATAATTAATAAGTGCATCAGAATTGTTGCCTATTCTATTCTCCTTGCAATCATCCCATTTTGTTATATAATGGTACATACTGTAAGCACGGGCATGAGGTTAATGCTACATTCAAAATAACCCCAAGCACCAGCGTTATTGTAAATTAATTGAACCCCTGTTGTGGAGAACATTGCTTTGCCAGGGTCATAACACTGTATAACAGGACATACAAAGAGATGAGAAATTCAGGTGACCACTGGTACAAAAAAGTAGGAAGAAACTGGCTAGTAGAAAATTGTAGATAGCATATGAAGGCCAACTGACAATACCGGTATCTTGTCTTCTGCTATTAGAACCAGCTCTCTTATAAAGACCCTTTAACAAGTGGACTGTTCAGTGTATACATTTTTGCAATGGCCTATTTGTTTCATTCACAAGGCATGCTAACTTTGCAGGAAGGATAGAGCAGGGTCAAAACTTAAAAAATAGTGACTTTTTAGAGCAGCGATGATTGACAGGAGGAAGCATATGGAGCTGAAGACACATCTAGCCCAGATTTAGATCTAAGGAAACAAATATTTGCCTGAAGGGAAAAATATTAATTAGTTTGCCTACACACAAGAAGATAAAAGTCAGGGAGACAAATCCATCAAAAGGCAGCGAAGTAACCAGTAAAATGGAAATTATTTGTAAATTGACAGTATCCAAACTTGGCAAACACTGAGGGGTAAACAAGTTATTTGGCATGCAAAGCACTCGGAAATCACAAGCTCTGTCGGGAGGCATCTGTGCGTGTATTCAGTTATTTTGACAGAAATTAACATTATGTGCAAATCTTTTTCGCATGATAAAGATTTCTTTAGCCTCCCTAATTATTTTTTAATTACAATCTTAGGATGCTCTCTACAAACATTAGAGAGACAAATTAAAAAACGTTAAAGAGCTGCACTGTATCTGTACAACGCACCACCACCTTGTTACAATATGACATTAAAAAGAGGCCTTTTTTAATTGGAAGGAAAGAAAGGTTCCTTCCTGTTTTGTGTTTTGACTTATTTGGGGTCACGCATTTACATGCCAGTTTCAAATTTGAATTTGTTTTAATTATTTGTATTAGTTTCAGAGAGAGTGGTAACAAAGACAGTTGGATAAACACTGCACAGCTAATTAACTTGGCAGGTGAAGACTCTAAATTATAGTCGGCAAACATTGCAGAAGTACCCCCAGAGTTCACATAATGCATTTACTGCTTACCTGCTTGGATGAGTGACAAACAAGCTTTAGCATGCATTGTTCTAGGGATTGTTAACCCTTCTAATGACCTTTCAAACAGGCTGTTTGTGTTCTTGCTGTGCTGTCAAATCCTAATCTCCTATAGCATAGTAGAAATGTAAACTCCAAGAGTAAATATAGAAAATGTATGGTTGACATTATTATATTAGAATTATAATATGATATTTTTTCTTTATAATTTACTTCTCTTTCTTGTTTATTTAGAAGAAAAAAAAATACATTAAACATAAACCCCATAATCCAAAAATGTATGAAATGCAAGACTGACTTCTTAATACAAATTTACAAATAACCAATGGTACCATATATATATATATATATATATATATATTATATAGATATATATATATATATATATATATATATATATTATATATATATAAATTTAAATTTAAGAAAGATTCTCTGACTCAAACTGAGTAAAAATGCATACAGTGACAAGATGTACTGGCAGACAGAGACAGCTACAGAGACAGTCAGGAAAGCTTTGAAGATATTTATAGATCTAGAGAGGTAGACAGGTAAATGGATTGATAGGCATCAAGAACATTCTTATTTCAAACCACAGTGGTCACGTTTACAGCAGAAACAGAGAAAGCGAGATTGCACGCTATGATAGCAGCGCTGTTATTCCACTTGACCCTGTCCTTTTCTATTCTGACATGGGTTTACAACAATTATCCCTTTTCACTCAGCAATGCGACCATTGGTATAAATAGCTTCACTGCAATATGAATTTCAAGTTAAAACAAAATGTGTCTGATGAAAGATATAAGCCTTAACTCCAGACCAATACAATTTTCAAAAAAGGCTATAACGACTGTTGTTATTAGAAGAGAAAATTAAAATTGTTTCCAACAGCAAGATTCAATACAATCATTGTAAGGACTATAAGCTAAGGCTTTATTGACTGAGCTGCACAGAGAGTTCAGCTTCTGTGTGGAGGTGTGTATATTTCAACTTAATACTCTATTTGTAATTGATATTTATAAATGAAATGTACAGTATAAACAGATGAACCTGTTCTGAGATCATTCAGAGAAGTCTGTTGTAGAATTCCTGAGAATGTGCTTTTGGCAGTCGTGGGGAAGCTCTTGTGCAGCTCTGTGCCCATTCCCCAGTTTGCTTTGTTTTTCATTGGTCATTGTGTTATTTGTTCTGAAGTTGTTCGATAAGCACTAGTTTTGCAGCAAGATTACATGATGTTAAGAAGTGTATTTCTGTCTCAGTAAGATGACAGATTGTCCTTGGGATTTGATGCATTCAAACTAAACTGTCACTGACTTACCCCCTTCAAGCATTCCACACACAGAACGTGCATTTCCAAAATCTAGAAAAGTAGAATTCAATGACAGCATGATGACATCAAAATTCTAGAAAAGAACATTCCATTCTGTGGGCCAGTAGCCATTGTAAATATAGCCAATGCTTCAAAAAATATAACTTCAATATTGGGTCTTCAGGGGCACCAAACGCAAAGTAAAAATCCAATTAGAACCAAAGGTAAACAATAACACCTTAATGTGTTCTTAATTTTCTAAAATCCTTTATTTGCAGATAGGCAGACAGACACACAGAACAGTATTGTAAAAGGACAGACATTGATAAACTATGTTTATGAATATGTATTAATTGAATTATTTGTTCATTCATCTATTTATTAATTTGTTTTAATTAGATAACCCTTTGAGGGAGATTTCTCATTTTCAATTCCAAGCAGAAAAACCCCCCCAAAAAAAACAGACCTCTTCAAACAAGCAATCCAAACTCACAGAGGGACTGGGAATTACACAGGATGAAATCTAAAATTATTAAACAGCATGAAGGCAGTGCCAAACAGATGCAGACAGTAACAGTGCGCTCTAGTGTCCCATCCCCCAGCCAAATGAAGGGATTAAAAAAAAAACAAACTCAAAGCACAGCAATGAGGGGACATGCTTCTTTTAGCATTAATCTTGACAACCTCCCCACTTCTAACAACTTCCACATGAGAAAAGTGTTCGTTCTTACTGAAACATACACATAAACTCAATGAAACCCACCACACTTCAGACGATTGCACTGTGATTATACCAAACAGCTTCCATATTGATACAGAATATGATTTATAGATTCATGTATGTATTCATACAGTATCTTCAAAGCAAAGTGGTCATTGTAAGATATAATATATATATATATATATATATATATATATATATATATATATATATATATATATATACATACACACACACACACACATATATATATATATATATATATATATATATATATATATATATATATATATATATATATAATCTAGGGGGGCTTTAAGTTTAAAATACCACCTTGGTCGTCACTCACTGGGCTGTCATAGCTGCTGAGGGACCTCACTTCCTACTGAGACCGGTTCCTCCAGGGCAAGGTTGAGGCACATTTGGCAGCGTGTGCCGGACCATTCCCCAGTGGGTAAAAAGAAAACCTCATTCATCACTGCTATCCATCCATCACCTTTCATCAGCACCGGCTTTTTCTTTAAAAAAAAATGGATACACTTTAAAACCAGATAACTACCCTTTAAAACTCTAGCCCTAAAATAACACTGTAATTATGACCCCACTGTCCTTATAGCGGCTTAAGAACCTGATAACAAAGCAAATAGCAACTGTGGTGAAATGGTTTGAGGTTTTTTAGGCAGTGTTAGAATTAAGTAATTGCACACAATTATCATAGTTTTTGTAATTTGGTACAAAAGGATAGCGGGCCATCATTAACATGCAATCCTAGAGTAGAGCACAAAAAACATTAAATAGCACACTTCCAAAAGTTTTTCTCATTTGAAAATGTCTTTGTAGCTATAGATAATGGTGTCTATTCATAAGAGTTACTGAAAGGCAGTTTTTATGTGTTAAATACAATATAAAGGCTGAGTGGCTTCTTTAAAATGGAAAACTTTCATACATGTGAAACTTTCTTTAATACATAAACCAAACTGAACAATAATTCATTATGGAATTAAAGCCTGATTTTTACCCCCCTCAAAAATTTTATTTTTGAAGCAAGAGTTAAACTAGAGTTCACGCGAAAATAGTGTAAAAAAAAAAAATAGTTCTTAGTCAAACAGGTTCCTTTATTAATGTTGTGTAGCTATTCTATAGCATAGATAGGATATTTCTTAGAGTGATGATAATTCATATTTCTTTCTTTAATAAGTCTAATGAAATAATATTAAAATGTTTCTGGTGTATTATTTGTTAAGCATAGGATATAATATAGTTACACTGTAATGCCGTGTTTCTAATATACACTGTGTATTAAGAAATGCAGTTCTAGGAGCTTCACAGTTATAGAACTGTAAGCATTAACAATGTATATTTAACAAGCAGTATTTACTTTCCCACTTGGAAACATTCTACCCCACAATGGAGTTCTACAAATGTTTTTCTAATAGGGGTCCCAGCCATTTTCCCTGGGTGGGAATGTCACTCAAGGAGAGGAAGGGGCACAGATTCCTAATCAGAATCTCCTTGCTCCAGATCCCCATCTCATTGCTTTCCTTTGTGCTGTACCTCTACCAGCTAACCCTTAGCCCTTCTCAAGCTAACCTCAGCACACCCTCCCCCTGGCCTTGATTAGTGGCATTTTAAACAGGAAATTATTATGAATGGGTTTTTTAAGATGTCGTTCGTTGTTGCAAAATGTGGCCCCAAAAGATTCAAATTAAGCTTTAGACCTGACTATGATTGTCTTAAAACTGTTTCCCCAAGTTTACATCATTTTGTTCCAAATGTAAAAACAATTAATGAAGCAAAACTGGGAGAAACAAATTGAAGTGCCCTTAAATTAACATTCAGAGTCCTTTATTTATTTTTTTCTAGCAATACCAAGTCTTAGTTTAGCAAGTGCTTTTGTATTTAAATGCTCATTTGCCTCTAGGGCGTCTTCACCTCGAAATGTATAATTTGATCGTTGGAAGTCATCCACCAGCTAAAACTATTCGTTTGCACTGTCTGAGACATAGCGGGGTATTTCAATGTTGTTATTATTTATCTGATAGGATAATAATGAAATTGATGTGGTTTCCCAGGTGAAACAATTCATATGTATTCATGAATCGGGACACCTTCTTTATATATCGCTTCATACATGACCAAAATAACTTCATACACTTGTCATCTTTCAAAAGATTCTTGAAAGATGAATGCACCTGATTCATTTTTTCGCTATGACTACTTTCTCCCTCAATCTCAACAACTCTTATTTAACATCATAGTCCTGCAATAAATACTCAGACCCCTTACTAATTCCATCAAGCTCATGCAAAATACCTTATAAAACATTGAGATGTGTAGCATCGAATACCTTTGTCATGTCCAGTAGTACTGAGTGAATATTTTTTTATTTTGCTTTCATTCAAACCATATGACTGGGACAATCGCACTGTACCAAATTACTGTAATGAACTCTCTGATATCGGCTATTAAATAGAGGTTAAAACATACTTTCTTTTTCAAACATTGTACTTGTTACATAAACAGGATACTCCATTAACATTCTTAGAATGCTGTGGTTACTTCAATAACTCCAGTACTCTGTGAACATTAACCCCTGTGTCCTAACATGTTATTTCCCTGTTCTATGGTGCCATTCAAACAAAGCTCCAGACATACAATGGCATGCTTTGAACACACCACTGAGTTAAAAAAAAAAAAAAAACATTTGCTATTGAAAACACATTCCACCTTTTAGAATAAAAAAAAAGCAATGTTGCCATAGCACAGGAAAGTAAAACCGGTTTTTGATCAAATTCAAAAGATATGCAGCATGTACCGTCTCTAATTTTGTCCCCTCAGTTTTTAATGCTCTTTTTGCCTTTTCTTTTTCATTTCCCAGGGTTGTCAGTGACCGTAATTAGCTCACGAACACCAGAGAGCCTACGGTCACAGAGATATATTTAGTATAGAGAGAAACTCTCAGCATCGGAGCGTAAAAGCGAACGTGAGTTGAGAATATAAAATTGGTAACGCTTTACCCTGAGTGCCCATCAACAGCTATGCAAACGTGCTAATTACAAACCAGTAACTACTTTATTTAGTTATTGACTTAAGTCACACATCTGCTAACTCAAAGCTTATTTAGAAAAGACTGCTATAATTGTAATACAAGACACCCTATTTTCAGAATAGTTTACCCCCATCTATTATGAAACGAATTCTAGTATTATTAGTATGGTATTGTAATGATTTAAATCTTACAACTGCTTTACAAGATACTTTACAAGCAAGTTTCTTGCTCTGTACCACTGCTTGGAGAGATTTGACACTTTGACCCATAACACTTCTGTCAGAAACTTATTGAAGGGTTCCTGAGGTTGTGCCTCCATTTGGCAGGTTTTATTGAATTTGCAGTAGCAGAAATTTGGAATGTTTTACAAAAGTAATTTAGTTTCTGGTTTTAGTCCTAACCTAGATCTGTTCGTAACTGATAACTTTATCCTCCGATAACCTCTGTGGCCTCTAGAAAGTCTTCCCTCTAGGAACATCAGGTACACTAGTGTTACCATTAACTTATCATTATTCAACACTGCCTCCAGTGGATGTAAGAAATAAAAAAATAAAGTATGTGGTAGATCATAATGAGCTTTGAAGATATACTGGCAAAAGCAGTAAACACTGGAGCCAAACTATGTGTTATTTGTTTTTGTTTTGTTTGTGGGTTTAGTCTTTCTGCTATAAAAAGAAGCCGAAAAAAACACCTTTGATTTTAAAAGGCGTTACAGACAATACCATTCTGCGGGCTTACTTTTATTTCCCATGTAAAAAGATATATTTTCATCTCCATTAATTAAGCAAGGTGCCTATCTTACTTTGTTTTGCGTATTTTTGAGACAGATTATCACCTTATTTCAAAAGAATTAACACATGGAAAAGGGCATCCTATTCTCATGCAAATTGTGCCAGCTGTTTAGCTGAGCCAGTCCTGTGCTTTAGGCTCCGGGATCTGCATAAAAATGGAGCGTGCTGATATGACAAGGCTGACAATCGCATGCAAATAGAGATCAGCTACTGCAAAGAGAGGGGGCTCATTTTCATCAAAAAGAATTAGCTGACAAAACAAAATAACCCATTGTGATAAAAGTAGAGATCGCATTATTGGTAGGAAGGGATGTGGGATTTCTTTGAGGAAGAAACAAAGCAGATGGTGAGAAGATGTCACAAAAATAAAATGACAGATTTCCATACCTCACTGTGTGTCTATATAATCTAAAAATATAGTATTATTTACATAGTATATCTATAGACTATAGATACTATATATATAATACAGTAGGCTGTCCTTCACTTATGAATGTGTTATACAAATGGCATGCCTCAAATGTCTCCTGTAATATATGCAATCTGCACCTCCCTGTTGCATCTCCCAGTTTCAGCCCCAATAGCCTGTGCATGCTAGTTTGGTAGACAGTTAATAAGAGGTGCTATCCAAGACTACATAAATCACTAATGAACAAATCAGTCTCTAGATAACTGACAACACCTACTTTACTGCTAAATGGAAAAGCTGATTCCTTACTTTATAACAACATGTCAGTTTCCACCCAAGAAACTGTCCATATGCACTGCACAGTATGTGCAGTGGCTGCATTTAAGGGGAGCTTTTAATCATATACATAATAGAATGAAATTCTGAATTGAGATGGCTGTTGTAATGACCACTAGGGGTGTGCAACTGGGATTTCTGCCCCATTTGCAACTATGGCAACCATGTGCTAATAAATGGGAAATATCTACAGCGGGAACTGCCTAGTGGTCATTCTAAATGCACATTTTAGAAGCAGGTTGAAAAGGGACATGCTGGGATGGTTAGTGAGTATGCGAAATAATAATCTTAGCATTAACGCTAAGCATTAAGCATAGATAATGCCAGCCCTTACAAACATTTACTATAGTAAAAGCATGTCATGAAAGCATAGGTAAGTATTGATAAGGTACTGTAAGATACAGCATGTTTAAAATAACCGTACAAATTTAAATGGGAGCGCACATACAGTAATATGATATTAGAAAGGAATGATATTACATATTATGAAAATGTAGGGTTATATAAATCGATGGTTTTCAACCGAGGTCCAGGTTTTTGTTTCAACCAAGGACTAAATATTTGATTTAATCATGCACTGTTTTACAGCGCACATCAAACAAAGTACAGCTACGATTGATATAGCGTCGATATCCATGTACCCGAGGACCAGGGTTGAAAAACACAGATTTAAAATGTGTTCAGTCCCTCCACCCCTGTGGGTTCATCTTGTATAAATGTATTCAAATCTGAACATCAAATGTACAAACATGCCAAGGGTTGCTGGTTAAGGGTCTAGACATAATCTAATCAGTGCTGTTCTCATGACAGGTAGTTGATTGAAAGCACTACTGTTTCTAAGCCAGTACCTTTCCACCCCTCTGCCCCCTGAACTCAGCCATGATCTGGTAGCCTGGCTTGACCTCTGTGTATTCTTCTATATCCTAATAGCTTTTACCCATCTTTAGGAGAACCACACCTGTTCATTTTTTGCAATTCAGGTCTCTTAGAGGTGTATTCAATCAGAAAATACAGCGCCTGCATCTTTCCTTGTTTTATGGATACAATTAATTCCGCCTTCAGTGCCCAAATATATTTTACGCTAGTTTTATTAAAACCTGGCATAGGCATGTACAGTACTATATGTGAATTAACGTTGTAGATTTACATTTAGCAAATAATGATTGTGTAAAACATCTACATTTGAAATTATAAAGCAATACATGAATACAAAAAAATGAATAATTGTTTTTTTTCAACAAGGTTTATAAACTGTTTTCTTTATTTAATAAATGTTCTTTATTTTCTTGAATGAATCCTACTATAATAAAGCTTCATATTTTCATATATAGTATAAAGATATCCACATTTCCTAAGTGGTTATATAATAATAATAATAATAATAATAATAATAATAATAATAATAATAATAGACGCGTCATATGGGGTTCTGAGTATTGTGAAACATAACACTATTGAGGGATTCTCCCTTAGACAAGGAAACCTATTCCTTTTTTTCCTCACGCTTCCGAATTTTTGTCGGTTCGAACCTTATTAAAAGGAGCCTTTTCAAATTAAATTTAAATGTAAGGACACCTTTTGTACTTGGGGGGGGGGAAAGATGGGTGGAGGAGATCCCACCCCCCTTCTCCGCCCTGAACAGCGGGCAGTCTATGCCCTTGACTGGAGGGCATGTCATCCAGGCATCTTTTCAACACCAAGCCGTCAGACTGGCAGTGCTGACAGATGAACAGCTTACCATTAATTTCAACCCCCCTTTCATGCCTTCAATCCAAATGGTGCGTATTCTCCACAGGGAGGCATCAAGGTCTTTGCCTTCTCTCCTTCGCCTGCGTACTTGCTGTGACTTATAAATCAAGTGCAGATAAGAAGTGAGGGCAAATATCAATCTCGCTTGCCTCCACTCTCCTCTCTCTCTCTCTCTCTCTCTCTCTCTCTCTCTCTCTCTCTCTCTCTCTCTTTCCTGACCAGTATGCCCACTGGCATTCTCTCTCTATGTCTCTCTCTGTCTCTTTCTCTCTCTCTCTCTCTACAGCTCTATCTTCTAAAGTTTCTGCTGTTCTAGAGTCGAGGGACAAAGCTGAAGTAGTTTTTTTTTTTTTTTTTTTTTCTTACAGCCCCAGGTCCTCATTTAGAAAGCTTTAGTTCCCTCTGTGGGGGCTGAACCAGCACAGCTCTGACAAGGCGCATCTCACATCCTTTTATTTCATTATTTTCTTTTGCTTTTTTATTTAAAGAGAAGGTTTTATTTAAAGTGATAGCCCATTGTACCCAAGGTTAAACTGGAATTGCATAAGTCCAGTGATATAGATCAAATAAATAAACAAGTCAAGGTTAAAAAGCAAATATAATGTTTGTTTTGGACTATATACAATACAGCAAATGAACAGACAAACGTGTATTTGCAGCATTGGGACTGAGGTACATTATATCCCTTTTAACAATGTAGATGTAAGGCATTTATTAGATAGGTATCTACTGTATATGTATAGTACAGTGTGAATTTTTTTTTTTTTCTACAATATGAAACAGGCAGTTAAAATGAAGGACATTTCAGAGGGAAAAGCTGGTGGCTAAGGACTGATTTAGTAGCATTAGCAGCATAAATATAATACAGTAATACTACCAGTGGGTGGGTAGTGGCAACGTGGTTTGCAGTGTGCAGGTGTAGGGGTGATGCAGTGTTCAAGACAAGGACAAACAACAAAGTACTGCTGATATAATCCAAAGTCTGACAGTAAACAATAAAGAGAACAGGCAATACAAAACGATGTGTATTGCTCAGCTTAAATCCACAGGTTCAGTCCTGGAATAATAAACACGCTATTTGAAACACACACAATAAACACAAACACAGTCACAAGTCCAAAGTGAATGCTGTAGCGCTCATGGTGAAAATACAATTAATCATAAACAGGTGCAGTGTTATTCGGGTTTAGTGCCGGCCTGTAGCGACAGCTCCGGATCGTGTTAGTTGTCTAATAATAACAAACAAGTAGATTTTAGACATGACAAAACAAACAAAGCACTCACGATAACAATGCGATTCTCCTTCCGGTTCAGCATTAACCATACAAAGGAACAGATCACCTCACCACGTCCCCTCATGTACCGTCATGCTCCTCCAATCCATGGCAAGTCATCCGGGTCGATGACTTGGTGTACTGTAGCTCCACCCCCTTTCTAGATGGCCAACTTCCACCTAACCCTGGGAATTGAGTTGTCTGGCCATCCAGTTCAGGGCACTCTGTTCCCTTTACATAAAGCCCTCACAGGTTGGGAGGGAGATTTATCACCAAGAATCATTCTTTCTCTGTCACAGTGGGATATCAACGTCTAAAGCCTTGTGTGTGGGTTGTCTTTATTGACAAAACCATTGGAGGGTTGCTAAGTTAATTTACTTTGTGCCCATTAAGGACAGCTTACATCTCAATAGGGCAAGCACAACAGACTCAAAGAGCAAGTAGCCTGTTTTATATAGCAATATAGCATTACCTGTCCCCACATGTTGCTATAACTGTTTAAATAACAGACCTGTCATTTTTCTTTTCATTGTTAAATTGCTAACATTCTTTTCACACTTTAAAGTCTGTTTCAAAGCTTTTTTCAAAATTTCTGCTCTACTGATAACGTAAGGATTATTGCCCACATTGTTTCAAACAGGTAACACAGCAATAACGATCCATGATGTGGTACGGAACACAAAAGCCAAAGCGCTTGTTGTTATGTTGGGTTTTTTTTTATGCGTTGATTTAGAGGACAGATCGCAAAGCCCAGTGCACTAGAGCGGCCATTTTTAAAAGATCTTTGAAACAGACTTTAAAGTTATGAGTGCAAAAGTTGTTAGGATGAAAACGTACAGGTACACTATTTAAACAGTTGTAGCAACACGTGGGACGTATAACGCTATATTTTTCAGGAACCCCGCTACTTACTCTTTAAGCAAAAGGTGTTCCACAACTCTAAGACGAAGGAGTGCTGACACAATCAGAATGCTAGGGAAGCGACAGCTCCCACTATAAACACGAATTAAGGATCCATGTTGTCCCCTTGAAATGTTGAAAACAAACGTGCTATTAACTATTAATTGAGCAAGTTATAAATGTTATTAACAATACGTGTTACACAGGTGAAACCTACAACCCGCTGATTATAATTATGGTATATTGGGTCACGGCCTCCTATTTTCCACTGTTGTAGCCGTTTCATAATTACATTTGTTTCATATTGCATGCCCCTTCCCTTTACCATAGTGGAAAAATAGTGTAATAAAGCATAGAGAAAGCATGGCAAAAAATAGGTATCGTATAGCCCGAAGAGGTATGGTAAAGAACAATAAAAGTGCAACCATGGGAAAAGCATGGGGAAAAACTGCTCTGCAAATCGACCATGGGGAACATAGAAGAGTTAAATGGAATATTAAGTTCACATGAACAGTTTTACAAATTTTTTAAATTTGAAAAATTGTGACTGAAGGGGATTGTCACCACGACCTAATAACAGGAAGTAGAAAACCTATCCCATTGAAACGTGCCTTCAACAACGTTTATAAATTATTACTTATGGCAACTGAGGCCAACCAAAGAGGGAGAGGGAGGAAAAAATGCCTGAGAGGGTGCCAAGGACTCCCTTAATGTATAACTGCACTAGCCTGATTCATTTATTAAGCTGAAGCCAACGGAGAGGTGACAATGTTTGCTAAACAGTTTCAGCTGTTGGGGTGAAGCCGGCTGCCTTGGGGCTGCTTGCAGGTGTCATATCGGGGGGGGGGGGGGGGGGGGCATGCCTTTTTCATTTTCTCGCCTTTTTTTTTTCCCTCCCGTTCTTAAAGACCCCAGGCTCAATCCATAAATTACAGCTGAGGACATGCAAGGCAAAAAATTAGGCCCAAAGGCAAAATAATTATTTATACAGCCTTTAGCGGTGAGGGAGAACGCCATCAGTCAGTCCCCAATTATTCACTAGTTAATCAGTCCTGCCCTCCTTTTATTGAGGGGTTACAGTGTAATTAAGTTGGCAGCATCCTTTTAATTCATCAAACACACAACACATGGCGGCGTTTGCTGCAATCGGGTGACAGCACCTTTGTGAACCTGACCCCACGCACTGCCTGATGGGAGTCACAGCAAGCTGGAGAGCAGGGAGAACGACGCAGGCACAACTGGGCAGCCTGATGCCTGCAAACATCAGTGGTGCAGCCACAGCACTATAATATCTATCCATCTGTCTGTGTGTGGGTTTGTATTGACAGTAACACACAGTAAATGCGGTCCAATGTGACCCCACAAATGCAATATTACCTTCAAGATAATATTACTTTTAATATTGTTACTGTATTTGCTCTTACACGCCTTTTTGAAATATATCAAACGCATGTAATATAAGTGTTTCAAAATTGTAGGGTTTAGATACCATAGCAACATCATAGTACCTTTGAAACATTGATAAACATTTTCCATTGGTTTATTTTATAAAAAAAAAGAAAATTTTACAAAAATACAAATGTTAAGGATAACATTTATGTTAAAGAAACATACAGGCAAGACATATATTGTCAGTGATAGATACAAAGCTGTTATGGTTTTAGCACAACACCAAGAATTTATGTCCTGAAAGTTACCCTTTTAATACTGTAAGTGAGCCGTGACACATGGCAGACAGCCAAGTGGTTAAAAGGGACTGTGTGCTGGGGACGCTGTCTCAAAGCCTGCCCAGATCTCACCCCTAGGGTACATTGTGTTGGCTCTAGCCACGGCCTCCTGTTCCACAGTTCTATATACAAGGCCACACTGCCTTCCATTGCTTGAGCAATAGCTCCCAGTTCTTATCTTTAAAGGCATCCAGTTCCTTATAATCCTCAGTTCTTACCTTAAGTCCACAATGCTTCCCACCCCTGCTGCTGCCTTCCACCCTGCTCTAACTATCATCTGAAAGATAATTTCAGACCGCAAACCTGCCTCCCAGTCCTCAGCTCTACCAACTAGACTACACTGCCTCCCAGCCCATAAGCTCTACCCACTAGACGACACTGCCTGCCAATAAACACAAGACCTGACAATCTTGAGGTCCTGATGGCTTTAGGTTATGAGGACTGGATCAGGCAGCTCCTATAAGGGTATTGAGATTGGCCTACACCCTGCTGTTTAATATCAATAAACCTTGGCTGCCTGCAGCCCCTATTTAGTTTGTACCTTGCTGCACTGAGTTGCTGCTGGTGGTGATTCAGGTCTTTGGAAAACAGAGAGCCCAGCTAATGATGTCCCCTTTTTTGATGGGAAGAAATCAAACAGGGAGGCGAGGTCTGAGCTAGGATTGCTTAGCAGCGTGACAGGGAGGCTGCGGCAGGGATCTAATCACAGCCAAGGTGAAACACCACAGGGAGGCTGGGGGGTTCGGGGCAATGAAAGCAAAGCTGTCAGATATTGAAATCTCAGCAGGAGAGCCAGCTCCATTTAAACTGAATACACAATTACCTTCTGCTTCCTTACCTCCCATGCATGTGTAACTAGCCTGGGCCATTTTACATTCGGA